>NW_027514481.1:900000-1024026 GCF_048772815.1 Callospermophilus lateralis
CAAACTGGCGGGAACAAGACAGCAACCCCACCTTTCCTACAGCCCAGCTTTATAGCCCAGAAAGTTACACAAAAGGAGGGTTACAGAAAACAGAACTTTGACAAGCATCACACTAATTGTAGTTTACATTTTTTTTTTTCTGGCCCCAGCATCAGAAATTATGAGGACCATTAGAGCCTCTGAGAGGGTCGTTGTCTGGCCAGGGAAGGCGAATATTTATGAGGTGTCATTAAAGTTTCAGAATGGGCTGTTATCTGGTCAGAGAGCCAGGCATGGGTGAGTTCAAAACATGGTCAGGCATTCTAAGCAGGTTCAGAATTTGCAGTAATTTATACTAAAGCAAAAATTATCTTTTCATGGCTTTGTGGCAAGATGGCTCACAATTTTAATGAAAGATCATGTTGGGTGATCAACCCTGTCCCTTACTTTTGGAAAATCCTCTACCACCTCCAAGGTTGTGAACTCCTGAGCATTTTCCATTCCAGATATGTATTCACAGAATTTCTAACTCTTCTTCTCTAATTGTGTCTTACTTGGGGCGAAGGTAATGTCAAGCCATTGTTCTGGATGAGAGTGGGAAGAATATTGTGCAGCACATAATTGCATACACATTGGATTCACTTTCCAATTTTCCAATTGAAATACTGAATTCCTGACAATAACCCATACCCTTCTAGACGCTAACTACAAATACTAATATGATGGAGAAAAATAACCCAAACGGAATTGAAATATAAGCAGTTCAGAGGAGGCATGGTGTATATTGGACTTGCCTTTTGCAAGATAAATGGTAGGTGTTATAAATCTAGTCATTTTTTAATTGAAATTGTTTTATATGTGTATTAAAGTTAACAAATATGTGAATTCTTATCTCCCTTTCGCTGTAACCTATTCAGCACATTAATTTTTATATGCACATATAGAATCCTACCTGATATCACACGTACATTTTTGTGAGGTGCCTGACATTGCAGATACAAATTGTGAGAAGAGATCACTCCACCTAAACGCTGTTGGAACTGAAAATTCAAGCTAATGGTGAGCTTCCTAGTTTAATAACATTATACATAAATCCATGTTCAGTAAAATGAATATTTTTGGATCTGTGGATGATATATATTTCATGGTGAAATTTGATTGGCATATATAATTCTACTTTTGAATGTCTTTGTGTGTGTTTGTGTGTGTGTGTGTATATATATATACACACACACACACACAAACACACAATATATAAATCTCTAGATTTTTCAAAATATGAAATATATGTGTCTTATATACACTCCCTAAATTCATTCATGTTCATGTATGTGGATTAATATTCAACTTTTCACAAGATTATTCTCAGAAATATTCATCCACCTGAAATACATATTTGTTTTCTAGTACTGAAAACTAACTTCAGTGAAAGGTGCAAACAAATCCTAGTATTTCTACATTAACTGACCTAGTTTAACATCAATGCAAGTAGATTCCTATGGGACATGATGTGTATTTTGACATTAATTATTATTCAACACTGGTACATTACTATTTCTTCAGTTTATACACATCATAGGATATATATTTCATCCACTACTTAGCAAATTTATAGGCATTTGTTTCACTTTCAATCACTTCTTGCTCCAGAACACATGTATTTCCCTATGTTTCTTGACTGGTCTTTTCATGAGACTTTTTTTCAAATATATTATTTTCGATTTCCATGATCAATTTTTAAGCAAAACTCACACACCCTTCATGATAAAACATAACCCTAAGATGACCATTAGATATATAACTGGTTGGAATGATTGATTGTGTATCATTATAACATTTCTTATATATTTTCAGATATCCATTCAATCCATTATTTAAAGTGGATCCAGTTATATTATTTATTCCCAGTATGGTCTATTCATGCGTTATTGCTATATTCATAGACAGAGGGTATACCTATTTGTACCCCAATACAAATTTATATGTTCTCAAAATATTGCTCCTGGAAATGGTGGAAGAAATACTCATGTCACGTGATATACATATACATTTTATCACAGAAATATTCTGGACACAAAAAGCAAAGGTCACACTTTCAATTGTACCAAAGCCTAAATGCAAAGTGAGCATGGATTACTAAAAACATACATGTCCAGGTTGCCTAATGCTCTCAAATGTCAATCCTATTGGTGACTACATATTTGTTTCTTCCTAAGATTATATGTTCAACCTCAAGCCTGTTGAAAATGTCTAATCCTATCACTCACTTTGTACTTTGCTTGATTTCCTAATGTCTTTATTGATATCTGCTTTCCCTCATATTTTTCCCAGTTCATCATTATGACTGACTCTTCACATGTGCTGACATTTACACTCACTCTCTAACCGAAACCCTATTGCTAAAAAACTTTTTGTCCAAATTCTATACTCACTCTTCATTCTAAACCTAACGAGTACCTTCCTCATCGTACTGAATATCGCTTTTTGACTGGATGTTCTCTTCAACATTCAATCATCCAAGGTACAAGGTCCTATGCCATTGTATATTGATTTATCTGAGACAACTGTGCAGCACATAACTCAAAGCTAAGAATACCACTTAAGGGTCCAATTCCCTTCTGGGCTTCAAATCTTTCCTAATTTTCTGCTTTCATACTTATATTTCACCTATATACTCTTGTAAATATCGAAGGTTGCCAATACCATTATTCATCTCGCAAAATGATTCGTAACCCAAATCAAACATGTTATTAACCCTAAACATACACTGTTCCCTCAATATAACTTACAGAAAAGCAGGGCAGAGTTGGTCTTACAATATAGGAATGTAGGTGATCTTCCACCTTCTGAGAACCTCAAAGATCCATGGAGAAATGATCCTTGGAGAAGATTTATGCAGCTATGTAGGACCTGAGAGAGCAATAGAAATCTTCCATGGCAAACAACCTGGTCAGGATGAATTGATGGGTCTAAATCAGCCTCTCTCTTCTTATTGTAGAGAAGTTGGAAGAAACCAGGCCTGTGTGGAGAGCTGTTCCCGGGTGCCTAAGGTTGATATTCCATTCTAACTTCTGAATGTGTCACAGAATGTTGGGGCAGCCTTCATCTCATGGGAACCTTGGAAGCAACTGTTAGGACAAAGTGGTTTTCAAGGCAGTGACCTCATTCAGTTCCTGAAGGAAGTGACCTCTTCTCACTACCTTGGTGATGGAATTCTCTGAACTTGGGATACAGGAAGCCAGGCACCCAGAGCCAGACCCAGTCCTAGTCCCATTGGGCTAACTTGTTTGCTTTTCCAAAGAACAGAGTCAGTCTTTCTTGGTACCTACTGATGTGAGGATGGCCAAATGCCAGCAGATCTCTGAAGAGGTACCTTCCCTCAGAAAGCAGGTAGTGGCTCACCGCTGTCTCCTAACAACTTCACAGATTTGGCCAAGGAGACCAGATCTGAGACAGGACAGGCCATTTCGGGGGAACATAATATGGCCCACCAGTCAGAAGACACTCTGGATAGTCACAGACCTACTTGGGGGAAGGAGGTGGCTTTGCCGTTGTGGGTGTGAGTTTGTGGTTTTTTTCTCATGTTCTGAGAATAGGTAGGAAAGGCGTTTTTTTTTGGTGTGGAGTGGACTGTTTCTAGTAAGTCCTTTGACATTGTGAGGGTTTCTATGTCTGTGTATCCCACTGTATCTGTGGTTGTAGACATTAGAAAAGAGAATGCATCAATGGACTTGTTTTCTCTAGTAGAAAGCTTCCCCACATTAATACTGCCCAATTGATTAATGGACTTCACTTTGCCTTATGGATGGGCAACACCTACTGTCTTCTTAAGTTACTCTTTTCTTCGTGAATTCTGGCCACTCTACAGAATACGCTCATGGTTTTGTGTCCCAGATATGTAACACCACAAGGCTCTGTGACATGGCCATGTACTGGATAGCTGAAGAGAATGAGAGCATCTCAGAAAACTCAGATATCAGTGTGACCAGTAAAGTCTCAGTGAAGAAACCCTTCTTGGGCCATTTGCTTACTTCTGATTAAATTACCCTGAATGTCAGGAAGGTCTTTGCCTCATGCCAACCCTTTGTGAAGCCTGAAGAAAACTGTTTTCATATGGAAATGAATGGGCTTCACCTGTGGCTCTTTGCTTAATTGCTTTGGAATGGGATGTGTCTGAATCAGTCTCTGGTCCTTGTGTGAGGCTGTGACTTAGATTCTCAGCACCCAATGGATCTGAATAAAAATCCCATGTGCTTCCCAAACCGAAATGGCCAAAAGAGAAGTCACTGTGGATGAATTTTTTTGCCTTCTTGTTTTAGGTTCCTGACCTCCATCAAGTGAGAATAGGGATCCTTTGGATTAAATGAGTTCTTCAAATCCATGCAGAGGCTAGCCCATATTTGCTTGGGTTTTCTCATGACTCCAAATCACTTAAAGAATCCATACCTCACAGCCAGTAGGCCTCAAATTGGAGAAGCAGAACACTTTAACAGCAGGAATATTTGATCACTCCTGGTTCACAGGAGGAGTGTCCAGGCCACCATGATTTTAGGCAAATGAGGGGCAAGTGAGCTTATTTTGGACACTTTCTTAGGCTGTGCCCCTCATAGAAATCTCCAGCCAGAGGTTATGATGAGTGTCTTTATGGAAGAAGATGAGGGCCCTGTGGGAGTGTTTTGATTTTAATTGTGGTCATTTTTGTGGTGGTTGGAAAGAATGACTGGGTCCACCTGAGCTTGAACTCTGGTGTGATTCCCCTTAGAGACTGAGTTCTAGAACTGAACTCAGAGAAGTATTGCCATGAATCGTGTTTAGATTTTAGAAGGCCATGCATGAGACTCACCCATGAAAACTGAGATCTAGGCCCAGGGTGTCTTTCCACAAAACAATGGGAATCTCAGGCAGGATATCACATGATTTTATTCTGAAAGATTGGCAGGTATAGTTGAGAGTCAAAACACACATGGACCTCACATTGTAGACCTCAATTTGCCTGGCTTCATGTGACCTTTTGGCAACTCTTTGAGAAGCCTTGCCTGTGAGTGTTCTCCAAAGCTTTCATTGAAATGAGCTTTCTCAACACTTAATGGTTCCTGAATGATTTGAAACCCACAGTGCCTCCAACTTAATCTTTGAAAAATGGCTAGATAAATACCATGAAATTTTTGAAATTCCCATGACCAGGTGGCACTGGAGAAACTTTGGAAGTCCTGTGGTTGATCATGTGTATACCAGAGAATGCCTTGTTTTACTGGGTTTTATGTAAATTGTGTAGAACAGAGATGCCAGTAATTAGTATCCTGCTGAGTAGTGGGCCTAGAGCAGTGGTGGGCAGGTGTGTGATAAAACACCATGGTGGGGCCATGTGGATCGGCCATTGGCTTCCAAATGGATTATGACTGACATAGTGCAGAAATCAGACACTTATATGTAAAGGCATTTTTTATATGGAGAGGTTTCAGGGCAATGTTCAGAATCAGTTAACTATGGTTATTGGGGCAAGCTATGTTGGATAGAAGTATGGTTGGTGCATTGTCCTGCAGACCCTGACCCACCACACGTGACAGAACTCCCTCCAGCACTGTATTCTAGTAGAACTCCTTGTATTTGGTGAAGCAAATACCAAATTCCCAGTGCAGCAGCAAGAAACACCACGAAAAGTGGAGGATGACCAAATGTCTTCAGAGTCCACACGAGGAGACACTTAGCCTCCAGTGGCCACAGTTTACCTACAAAGAGAGAATTCAGCACTGCTGCCTCATGGTCGTTGGAATATAAGAAACCATGTCTTCCAGGTCACATAGATGCAGACCCATCTTTGATGGTATCACTACAAAGGAAGTTAAAGCTCATGACAACAACATATATTTCAAGTGCCCAACCTCAGAGGCAGTTTCCCAAGAACTCTTAGGCCAGCAGAGCTCCATGTTTGTGGAGTGTTTACCCTGTTCTTTACTTTTGGAAACTCCTCTACCACCTCCAAGGTTGTGAACTCCCGAGCATATTCCATTCCAGATATGTATTCACAGATTTTCACACTTTTCTACTCTAATTGTGTCTTACTTGGGGCCAAGCTAATATCAAGGCATTGTTCTGAATGTGAGTGGAAAGATTTTTGTGTAACACATATTTACATACACATTCGATTCATTTTTCAATTTTCTATTTGAAATACTGAAGCCCTGAAACTAACACATACCCTACTATACTCTGACTTATAATTCTAATATGATGGTGAAAAATAACCCAAACAGAATAGAAATACAAGCAGTTCCGAGGAGGCATGGTGTATTGTTACAATTTGTTTTTGCATTATATAGTGTAGGAGTTATAAATGTAGTCAATTTTTTTGTTGAAATAGTTCTACATGTGTTTTTAAAATTAAAAAATATGTGAATTCCTGTCTCCCTTTCTCTGTAGCCTATTCAGCACATGTATTTTTATATGCACATATAGAATTCTACCTGGTACCACACGTACATACTTGTGAGGTAACTGAATTGGCAGATGCAAATTGTCCTAAAGGATCACTCCTCCTAAATGCTGTTGGAACTAAAAATTCAACCTATGGGTGAGCTTCCTAGTTGAATATCATTATACATTAATCCATGTTCAGTAAAATGAATATTTTTCGATCTGTGGATTATATATATTTCATGATGAATTTCGATTGGCATATATATTGCTACTTTTTTTTCTTTTATTGGTTGCTCGAAACATTACAAATCTCTTGACATATAATATTTCTTACATTAGATTCAAGTGGCTTATGAACTCCCATTTTTAGCCCAAATAGAGATTACAGAATCACATCGGTTACACATCCACATTTTTACATAATGCCCTATTAGTTACTGTTGTATTCTGCTACCTTTCCTATACTCTACTATCTCCCCTCCCCTCCCTTCCTATCTTCTCTTTTTCCCCCATCTACTGTAATTCATTTCACTCCATGTTTATTTTCCCATTCCACTCACAACGATATGTAATTTTGTGTAACAATGAGGGTCTCCCTCCATTACCATGCAATTACCCTTTTCTCTTACTTACCCTCCCACCTCATGTCTCTGTTTAAAGTTAATCTTTTCTTCCTACTATTGCTCCCTGCTCTGTTCTTAGTTGCTCTCATTATATCAAAGAAGACATTTGGTATTTATTTTTTAGGGATTGGCTATTTTCACTAAGCATAATCTTCTCCAGTGCCATCCGTTTTTCTGCAAATTTTATGATTTTGTCATTTGTTAGTGCTGCGTAATACTTCATAGTGTATAAATGCCACATGTTTTTTATCCATTCATCTATTGAAGGGCATCTGGGTTGGATCCACAGTGTTTCAGTTGTGAATTGTACTGCTATGAAAATCGATGTGGTAGTATCCCTGTATTACTCTCTTTTAAGGTCTTCAGGGAATAGTCCGAGAAGGGCAATAGCTGAGTCAAATTGTGGTTCCATTCACAGCTTTCCCAGGAATCTCCATACTGCTTTCCAAATTGGCCACACCAGTTTACAGTCCCACCAGCAATGTACAAGAGTATCTTTTACCCCACATCCTTGCCAGCACTTGTTGTTTGACTTCATAATGGCTGCCAATTTACTGGAGTGAGATGGTATCTTAGGGTGATTTCGATTTGAATTTCTCTGACTGCTAGAAATGGTGAGCATTTTTTATGTACTTGTTGATTGATTCTATGTCCTCCTCTGAGAAGTGTCTGTTCAAGTCCTTGACCCATTTTTTTAATTGGGTTATTTGTTATCTTATTGTCTATTTTTTTGAGTTCTTTGTATATTCTGGATATTAGGGCTCTATCTGAAGTGTGAGGAGTAAAAATTTGTTCCCATAATGTATGCTCCTTATTTACCTCTCTTATTCTTTCTCTTGCTGAGAAAAAACTTTTCAGTTTAAGTAGTCCCATTTGTTGATTCTTGTTATTAACTCTTGTGCTATGGGTGTTCTATAAAGGAATTTGGAGCCCAACCCCATAATATGTAGATCAGAGCCAACTTTTTCTTCTATCAGACACAGAGTCTCTGATTTGATATCTAGCACCTTGATCCACTATGAGTTAACTTTTGTGCATGGCGACAGAAAGGAATTCAGTATCATTTTGTTGCATATGGATTTCCATTTTTCCCAACACCATTTGTTGAAGATACTATATTTCCTCCATTGCATGCTTTTAGCTCCTTTTTCAAATATAAGATAGTTGTAGCTTTTTGGATTAGTCTCTGTGTCCTCCATTCTGTACCATTGGTCCACCCGCCTGTTTTGGTACCAGTACCATGCTGTTTTTTTTTGTTGTTGTTTTATTTTGTTTTTTTTAATTAATTTTATTGTAGGTTGTTCAAATCATTACATAGTTCTTGATATATCATATTTCACACTTTGATTCAAATGGGATATGAGCTCCCATTTTTACCCCATATACAGATTGCAGAATCACATCAATTGCACAACCATTGTTATTCATATTGCCATTCTGGTGACTGTTGTATTCTTCTGCCTTTCCTATCCTCTACTATCCCCCCTCCCCCTCCCCTCCCCTCTTCTCTCTCTACCCCCTCTACTGTAATTCATTTCTCCCCCTTATATTTTTCCTCCTTTCCCCTCACTTCCTCTTGTATGTAATTTTCTATACCCCTGAGGGTCTCCTTCCATTTACATGCAATTTCCCTTCTCTCTCCCTTTCCCTCCCACCTCTCATCCCTGTTTAATGTTAATCTTCTTCTCATGCTCTTCGTCCCCACTCTGTTCTTAGTTACTCTCCTTATATCAAAGAAGACATTTGGCATTTGTTTTTAAGGGATTGGCTAGCTTCACTTAGCATAACCTGTTCTTATGCCATCCATTTCCCTCCAAATTCTATGATTTTGTCATTTCTTAATGCAGAGTAATACTCCATTGTGTATAAATGCCACATTTTTTTTATCCATTCTTCTATTGAAGGGCATCTAGGTTGGTTCCACAGTCTTGCTATTGTGAATTGTGCTGCTATGAACATGGATGTAGCAGTGTCCCTATAGTGTGCTCTTTTTAGGTCTTTAAGGCATAGACCGAGTAGGGGAATAGCTGGATCAAATGGTGGTTCCATTCCAAGCTTTCCAAGAAATCTCCATACTGCTTTCCAAATTGGGCGCACCAATTTGCAGTCCCACCAGTAATGTACAAGAGTACCCTTTTCCCGACATTCTCGCCAGCACTTGCTGTTGTTTGACTTCCTAATGGCTTCCAATCTTACTGGAGTGAGATGGTATCTTAGGGTGGTTTTGATTTGCATTTCTCTGACTGCTAGAGATGGTGAGCATTTTTTCATATACTTGTTGATTGATTGTATGTCCTCCTCTGAGAAATTTCTGTTCAGGTCCTTGGCCCATTTGTTGATTGGGTTATTTGTTATCTCATTGTCTAATTTTTTTAGTTCTTTGTATATTCTGAATATTAGGGCTTTGTCTGAAGTGTGAGGAGTAAAGATTTGTTCCCAGGACGTAGGCTCAATATTTACCTCTCTTATTGTTTCTTTTGCAGAGAAAATCTTTTTAGTTTGAGTAAGTCCCATTTGTTGATTCTAGTTATTAACTCTTGTGCTATGGGTGTCCTATTGAGGAATTTGGAGCCCGACCCCACAGTATGTAGATCAGAGCCAACTTTTTCTTCTATCAGACGCCATGTCTCTGATTTGATATCAAGTTCCTTGATCCACTTTGAGTTATCTTTTGTGCATGGCGAGAGAAAGGGATTCAGTTTCAATTTGTTGCATATGGATTTCCAGTTTTCGCAACACCATTTGTTGAAGATGCTAGCCTTCTTCCATTGCATGCTTTTAGCCCCTCTATCGAATATAAGATAGTTGTAGTTTTGTGGATTGGTTTCTGTGTCCTCTATTCTGTACCATTGGTCCACCCGCCTGTTTTGGTACCAGTACCATGCTGTTTTTGTTACTATTGCTCTGTAGTATAGTTTGAAGTCTGGTATAGCTATACCGCCTGATTCACACTTCCTGCTTAGCAATGTTTTTGCTATTCTCTGCCTTTTATTTTTCCATATGAATTTCATGATTGCTTTCTCTATTTCTACAAGAAATGCCATTGGGATTTTGATTGGCATTGCATTAAACCTATTGAGAACTTTTGGTAATATGGCCATTTTGATGATGTTAGTTCTACCTATCCATGAACAGGGTATATTTTTCCATCTTCTAAGATCTTCTTCAATTCTCTGTTTAGGGTTCTGTAGTTTTGAATGTATAAGTCTTACACCTCTTTTGTTAGGTTGATTCCCATGTATTTTATTTTTTCTGAGGATATTGTGAATGGGGTGCTTGTCCTCATTTCCATTTCAGAGGATTTGTCGCTGATATACAGGAATGCCTTTGATTTATGCATGTTGATTTTATATCCTGCCACTTTGCTGAATTCATTTATTAGCTCTAATAGTTTCTTTGTAGACCCTTTTGGCTCTGCTAGGTATAGAATCATGTCATCTGCAAATAGTGATAATTTGAGTTCTTCTTTTCCTATTTTTATGACTTTAATTTCTTTCGTCTAATTGCTCTGGCCAGTGATTCGAGAACTATGTTGAACAGAAGTGGTGAGAGAGGGCATCCCTGTCTTGTTCCAGATTTTAGAGGGAATGCCTTCAGTTTTTCTCCATTCAGAATGATGCTAGCCTGAGGCTTAGCATAGATTGCTTTTACAATATTGACGTATGTTCCTGTTATCCCTAGTTTTTCTAGAGTTTTGAACATAAAGGGATGCTGTACTTTGTCGAATGCTTTTTCCGCATCTATCGAGATGATCATATGGTTCTTATTTTTAAGCCTATTGATGTGGTGAATAACATTAATTGATTTCCGTATATTGAACCAACCTTGCATCCCATGGATAAATCCTACCTGATGATGGTGCACAATTTTTTTGATATGTTTTTGTATCCGGTTCGCCAGAAGTTTATTGAGGATTTTTGCATCTAGGTTCATTAGAGATATTGGTCTGTAGTTTTCTTTCTTTGGAGTGTCTTTGTCTGGTTTAGGAATCAGGGCGATGTTGGCCTCTTAGAATGAATTTGGAAGTTCTCCCGATTTTTCATTTTCCTGAAATAGCTTGAAAAGTATTGGTATTAGTTCCTCTTTAAAGGTTTTGTAAAACTCTGCTGTATACCCATCCAGTCCTGGGCTTTTCTTAGTTGGTAGTCTTCTGATGGTTTCTTCTATTTCCTCAATTGATATTGGTCTGTTTAGGTTGTCAATATCCTCCTGACTCAATCTGGGCAAATCATATGACTTAAGAAATTTATCAATGCCTTCACTATCTTCTATTTTATTGGAGTATAAGGATTCAAAATAATTTCTGATAATCTTCTGTATTTCTAAAGTGTCTGTTGTAATATTGCCTTTTTCATCCCGTATGCTAGTAATTTGAGTTCTCTCTCTTCTTCTCTTCGTTAGCGTGGCTGAGGGTCTGTCAATTTTATTTATTTTTTCAAACAACCAACTTTCAGTTTTGTCAATTTTTTCAATTGTTTCTTTTGTTTCGATTTCATTAATTTCAGCTCTGATTTTAATTATTTCTTGTCTTCTACTTTTTTGCCTTTGTTTTGCTCTTCTTTTTCTAGGACTTTGAGTTGAAGTATTAGATCATTTATTTGTTGTTTTTTTTTCTTTTTTTAAGGATTGATCTCCAAGCAATAAATTTTCCATTTAGAACTGCTTTCAATGTGTCCCATAGATTCTGACATGTTGTGTCTGTGTTTTCATTTATCTCTAAGAATTTTTCAATTTCCTCCTTGATGTCTTCTATAACCCATTGATCATTCAGTAACCTATTTTTCATTCTACAAGTTATGCATGATTTTTCCTTACTTCTTTTATCGTTGATTTTCAATTTCATTCCATTATGTTCAGATAAGATGCATGGTATTATCTCTACTCCTTTATATTGTCTAAGAGTTGCCCTGTGACATAATATAAAATCTATTTTTGAGAAGGATCCATGTGCTGCTGAGAAAAAAGTGTAACTGCTTGATCTTGGGTGGTATATTCTATATATGTCAATTAAGTCCAGGTTATTAATTATGTTATTGAGTTCTATAGTTTCCTTATTCAACTTTTCTTTCGACGATCTATCCAGTGGTGAGAGAGGTGTGTTGAAGTCTCCCATAATTATTGTATGGTGGTCTATTAGACTCTTGAACTTGAGAAGAGTTTGTTTGATGAACATAGCTGCACCATTGTTTAGGGCATATATATTTATGATTGTGATGTTTTGTTGGTGTATGGTTCCCTTGAGCTGTATGTAGTGTCCCTCTTCATCCCTTTTGATTAACTTTGGCTTGAAATCTATTTTATATGATATGAGTATGGACACTCCTGCTTGTTTCCAAAGTCCATATGAGTGATATGATTTTTCCCAACCTTTCACCTTCAGTCTATGTATGTCTTTTCCTATCAAATGCGTCTCCTGAAGCCAGCATATTGTTGGGTCTTGTTTGGTGATCCATTCTACTAGCCTGTGTCTCTTAATTGGTGAGTTTAAGCCATTAACATTTAGGGTTATTATTGAGATATGGGTTGTTCTTCCAGCGATATTTGTTTATTTATGTTCCTAAACATGGTTTGTTTTCCTCTTTGATTATCCCCAGCCTTTACTGTACTCCCTCCCGCTGTTGGTTTTCATTGATATTTTCCATTTCCTCTTCCTGTAATATTTTGCCGAGGATGTTTTGAAGAGATGGTTTTCTAGCTGCAAATTCTTTTCACTTTTGTTTATCGTGGAAGGTTTTAATTTCATCTTCCATACTGAAGCTTAATTTTGCTGGATACACAATTCTTGGTTGGAACCCATTTTCTTTCAGTGTTTGAAATATGTTATTCCAGGATCTTCTAGGTTTCAGAGTCTGTGTTGAAAGATCAGCTGTTATCCTGATAGGTTTACCCCTAAATGTAATCTGCTTCCTTTCTCTTGTAGCTTTTAAAATTCTCTCCTTATTCTGTATGTTGGGCATCTTCATTATAATGTGTCTAGGTGTGGATCTCTTATGATTTTGCACATTCGGCATCCTGTAGGCTTCTAGGATTTGGGATTCTGTCTCATTCTTCAAGTCTGGGAAGTTTTCTCGTATTATTTCATTGAATAGATTGCTCATTCCTTTTGTTTGGACCTCTATACCTTCCTGTATCGCAATGACTCTTAAGTTTGGTCTCTTTATGTTATCCCATATTCTTGAATGTTCTGCTCATGGTTTCTTAACAGCTTTGCTGAGCTGTCTATGTTCTTCTCCAGTTGAAATACTTTGTCTTCATTGTCTGATGTTCTATCATCTAAGTGTTCTACTCTGCTGGTAGTATTCTCAATTGAGTTTTTAAGTTGGTTTATTGTTTCCTGCATTTCCAGGATTTCTGTTTGTTTGTTTTTTATAACCTCGATCTCCCTGTATAATTGATCTTTTGCTTCTTGGATTTGTTTATGTAATTCATTTTCGAAGTGGTTGAAGTGGTCTTTCATTGTCTGATTTTGCTGTCTAATGTCTTCCTTGAGACTCCAGATTATCTGAAGCATGTATATCCTGAATTCTTTATCTGACATTCCATCTGCTGCAGATATTACCTCTTCTAAAGTTGAGTTGACCTGCATTGCTTGTGGTCCTTTCTTTCCTTTTCTTTTCATACTGATCGCGTTTCTTTCTGCTTGGTGAAACTGTTGTGTTATTGATTTTTCCCCCTATATATTTATATTGCTCTTGTATAGTTGCAAAGTTTCCCTCGCAGGCTTTGGCGGTGGTTCTGCCCCTCCTCCAATTGGGGCAATGTGCCTACCACGCCGGCAGGTCGCTGTGCCTGTACTTTCGGTCTGCCTGTTCTTTCGGTGGTCACAGGTCCGCCTATCTTGCAGGCGTGAGCAGCGGCTCTGCCCCTCCGCTGGCCGCTAGGCCTGTTCTGTCTGTCGTTTGCAGGTCTGTCTACCTAACAAGCGCTGGTGGCGGCCCTGCCCCTCCTCCAACCAGGGTGATGTGTCAGACGGGCCACTGGGCCTGTTTTGTCAGTGGTCACGGTACCGCCTACCTTGCAGGTGCGTGGGGCAACAGTGCCCCTCCGCAGGTTTCTGGGCCTGACCTGCCGGTGGGTAGCATATCATTCATTTTTTAGTTCTAGTAGTTTTTGTAGACCCTTTTGTGTCTTCTATGTTTAGAATAATGTCACCCGAAAATAGTGATAATTTACGTTGTTATTTTCCTATTTTTATGCCTTTTATTTCTTTAGTCTGTCTAATTGCTCTGGCCAGTGTTTTGAGAACTATATGGAATAGAAGTGGTGAGAGAGGGTATCCCTGCCTTGTTCCAGATTTTAGAGGAAATGCCTTCAATTTTTCTGCATTCATAATGATGCTAGCTGAGGCTTTGCATAGATAGCTTTTACAATGTCGAGGTAATTTCCTGTTATCCCTAGTTTTTCTAATGTTTTGAACATAAAGGGATGCTGTACTTTGTCAAGTGCTTTTTTTGCTTCTAACGAGATGATCATATGGTTCTTATCTTTAAGTCTATTGATGTGGTGAATAACATTTATTGATTTCCGTATATTGAACCATCGTTGCATCCCAGGGATGAATCCTACTTGATCATGTTGCATAATTTTTTTGATGTGCCTTTGTATTCGATTCGCCAGAATTTTATTGAGGATTTTTGCATGTAGGTTCATCAGATATATTGGTCTGTAGTTTTCTTTCTTTGAGGTGTCTTTTTCTGATTTCGGAATCAGCGTGATGTTGGCCTCATAGAATGAATTTGGCAGAGCTCCCTCTTTTTCTCTATCCTGAAATAACTTGAAAAGTATTGTTATTAAATCTTCTTTAAATGTTTTGTAAAACTCCGCTGTATAGCCATCCGTTCCTGGGCTTTTCTTGGTTGGTAGTCTTTTGATTGCTTCTTCTGTTTCATCCATTGACATTGGTCTGTTTAAATTGTGTGTATCCTCCTGACTCAGTCTGGGCGAATCATATGACTTAAGAAATTTGTTGATGTCTTCACTCTATTCTATTTTATTGGAATATAGGTTTTCCAAATAATTTCTAATTGTCTTATGTATTTCGGAAGCATCTGTTGTAATATAGCCTTTTTCATCCCATATGTTAGTAATTTGAGTTCTCTCTTTTCTTCTCTTCATTAGCATGGCTAAGGGTCTGTCGAACATATATATTTTTTCGAAGAACCACCTTTTAGTTTTGTTAATTTTTTCAATAGTTTCTTTTGTTTCAATTTCGTTGATTTCTGCTCTGATTTTAATTATTTCTTGCCTTCTGCTACATTTTCTGTTGTTTTGCTCTTCCTTTTCTAGGGCTTTGAGTTAAAGTGTGAGCTCATTTATTTGTTCGGTTTTACTTTTTTTCAGGAATGACCTCCAGGCAATGAATTTCCCTCTTAAAACTGCTTTCATTGTGTCCCATAGATTCCGATATGTTGTGTCTGTATTTTCATGTATCTCTAAGAATTTTTTGATTTCCTCCTTTATATCTTCTGTAACCCACTGATCATTCAGTAACATATTGTTAATTTTCCATGTGATGTAGGATTTTTCCTTCCTTCTTTTATCATTGATTTCCAGTTTCATTCCATTATGATCAGATAAAATGCATGGTATTATCTCCACACCTTTATATTTACTGAGGGTTGCCCTATGGCATAATATATGGTCTATTTTTGAGAAGGATCCACGTGCTACTGAGAAAAAAGTATATCCACTTGATGATGGTTGATATATTCTATATATGTCAGTTACATGTAGGTTATTGATTGTGATATTGAGTTCTATACTTTCTTTATTCAACTTTTGTTTGGAGGATCTGTCCAATGGTGAGAGAGGTGTGTTGAAGTCTCCCATAATTATTGTGTTGTGTTCTATTTCATTCTGGAACTTGAGGAGAATTTGTTTTTTGAACGTTGCAGCACCATTATTTGGTGCATAAATATTGATAATTTTTATGTTTTGTTGGTGAATGGTTCCTTTTAACAGTATATAATGTCCTTTCTTATCACTTTTGATTAAATTAGTCTTGAAGTCGATTTTATTCGATATGAGGATGGCCACCCCTGGTTGCTTACGAGGAACATTGCATGGTATATTTTTTCCAAAACTGCACCTTCAGCCTGTATGTCTTTTCCATTCAGATGTGTCTCCTGTAGGCAACATATTGTTGGTTTCGTTTTTAATCCAAGTTACCAGCAAATGTCGCGTTATTGGAGAGTTTAAGCCATTAACATTTAGAGTCACTATTAATATATTGTTTGTACTGCCACCCATAATTGATGATTCATCTTTTTTTTTAATTTAGTTTGTTTCTCCATGATTAGCTTTTCCCCCACCCTCTGTCATTACTGAGGCACTTCCCACTGATGGTTTTGGTTGTTGATTTTCATTTCTTCTTCGTGTATTGTTTTGCTCAAGATGCTTTGCAATGCTGCTTTTCTGGCTACAAATTCTTTTAGCTTTTGTTTATCATGAAATATTTTTATTTCATTGTCATACCTGAAGCTTAATTTTGCTGGATACAGAATTTTTGGTTAGCATTCATTGTCTTTCAGTGTTTGAAATACGTTGTTCAAGGATCTTCTCGCTTTCAGCGACTGTGATGTAAAATCCCTTCTCAACCTTATTGGTTTACCCCTTAATGTAATCTGCCTCCTTTCTCTTAGAGCTTTTAATATTTTCTCTTTGTTTTGTATATTGGATATCTTCAAAACGATGTGTCTTGGTGATGATCTACTGTGATTTTGTGTGCTCGGTGTCCTGTAAGCATGCCCAATTTGTATATCCGTTTACTTTGTATTTCTGGAAATATTTCTGTAATTATTTCATTCAATAGATTACTCATTTCATTGGTTTGAATCTGTGTACCTATTCAGATGACTCATAAATTTGTTTTTTTATGTTATCCCATATCTCTTGGATGTTTTACTCATGATTTTTTACCAGCCTTTCTGTGTTGGCTAGATTCATTTCAAGATGATATATTTTGTCTTCATTATCGAACATTCTGTCTTCTACTTGCTCCACAGTGTTAGTGATACTCTCAATTGACTTTTTAATTTGGTTTATCGTTTCCTTCATTTCTAGAATTATTGTTTGATTTTTTTATAATCTCTATCTCCTGATAAAGATTCATAACTTCTTCTTTTATCTGTTTATGTAATTCATTTTCAATGTGTTCTTTCACTGTTTGGATTTGCTGTCTCGTATCCTCTTTAAGTTTCCATTCCATCTGTCTAAGGTATTCCTTGAGTTCTTTATATGACCATTTTTCTGATGACTATAGGTCCTCCTGAATATTTAGGCTGTCCTTCATTGTTTGTACTTATTTTCTTCCTTGATTTTTTGTGCTGTTCATGTTACTTCTTGCTCTGTTTCACTGCTGAGTTACTGTTTACTCTTATAAATTTATTTGATGCTTGGGAGGAAAGATATTAGAAGGAAAGGGAAGAAGTCACTAAAGAGAATGAGAGTAGGCAGGTAGAATTAAAGGAAGGGGAAATAAGAAAATTGAAAAGAAACGATAAGACAAAAGAAAAAAAATAGAAAAGAAAGAAAGAAAGAAAAAAATTAAAAATAATGATCATTTAAAAAATGAATATTAAAATTTAAAATAATAATAATAATAATAAAATAAAAATATTTTAAAAATGAAAACATTTTAAAACGTTAAAGTACAACAACAACAAAAAAAATGAATTCACATAAAGAATCTAAATGCCACACTCAGTAGGCCTCAAGTTGGAGAAGCAGAGCAGTATTAAGGGCAGGCCTATTTTTTCACTTCTGTTTCACAGGAAGGGAGTCCAGGCCACCCTGATTTTAGGCAAATGAGGGGCAAGGGAGCTTATTTTGGACACGGACGTGCGCTGTGTACCTCATGGAAACCTCCAGTCGGAGGTTATGATGAGTGTCTACATGGAAGAAGATGAGGGCCATGTTGGGGTGTTTTGGTTTTAGCTGTGAATATTTGTATGGCAGTAGGAAGAGAAGACGGGGTCCACCTGGGCTTGAACTCTTGTGTGATTCAACATAGAGACTGAGATCTGGAATTGACCTCAGAGAAGTATTGCCATGAATTGTGTTGGGATTTTAGAAGGCCATGCATGAGAGTCGCCCTTGGAAAGTGAGATCTAGGCCCAAGGTGGCTTTCCACAGAGCAAAGGGAATCTCAGCCAGGATATCACATGATTTTATTCTGAAAGACTTGGCAGCCATAGTTGAGAGTCAAAGGCTCATGGACCTCACATTGTAGACCTCAATGGGCCTGGCTTCATGTGACCTTTTGGCCACCCTTTGGGAAGCCTTGCCTCCGAGAGTTCTCCAAAGCTTTCATTGAAATGAGCTTACTCAACATTTAATGGTTAATGAATGAATTGAAACCCACAGTGCCTCCAACTTCATCCTTGAAAATTGGCCAGATAAAAACCATGAAATTTTTGAAATTCCCAAGACTAGGTGTCACAGGAGAACCTTTGGATGTCCTCTAGCTGATCATGAGAATACAAGACAATGCCTTTATTGACTGGTTTACATGAAAATGGTGTATACCAGAGATGCCAGTAAGTTGGAGCCTGCTGAGTAGTGTTCCTAGAGCCGTGGTGGGCAGGTGTGTGATAAAAAATCTCTGGTGTTGCCGTGTTTATCTGCCATTGGTGTCCAAATATCTTGTGACTGACATTTTGCAGCCAGTAGACCCTTATATGTAAAAGCATCTTGTTATATGGAGAGGTTTTAGGGCAATGTTCAGAATCAGGTTGCTATGGTCAATGGAGCAAGCTATGTGGGATAGAAGCCTGGTTGGTGCATTCTCCAACAGAACCCGACCCACCACAACTGACAGAATTCCCTACAGCACTGTGTCCCAGGTGAACGCTTTTTATTTCATGAAGCAAATACCACACTCCTAGTGCAACAGCAAGAAACACGATGAAGAGTGGAGGATGAACAAATGGCTTCACAGTCCACATGAGGAGACACTTGCCCTCAGTTGCCACAGTTTACCTACATAGAGAAAATTCAGCACTGCTGCCTCATGTTCATTGGAAAATAAGAAACCATGTCATCCATGTCACATAGATGCAGACCCAGCTTTGATGGTCTCACTACAAAGGAAGCTAATGCTCCTGACAACAAAATATATTTCAAGTGCCCAACCTCAGAGGTAGTTTCTCCAGATGTTGGGCCGGCAGAGCTTCATGTTTGTGGAGTGTTTACCCTGTCCCTTACTTTTGGAAACTCCTCTACCACCTCCAAATTTGTGAACTCCTGAGCATTTTCTCTTCCAGATATGTATTCACAGATTTTCTAACTCTTCACCTCTAATTGTGTCTTACATGGGGCGAAGGTAATGCCAAGGCATTGTTGTGAATGAGAGTGGGAAGATTTTTATGTAGCACATATTTGCATACACATTGGATACATTTTCCAATTTTCCATTCGAAATACTGAATCCCTGACACTAACAAATTCCCTTCTAGACTTTTACTTATAATCTTAATATGATGCAGAAAAATAACCCAGACAAAATAGAAATACAAGAGGTTCACAGGAGGCATGGTGTATAGTTGGATTTGCCTTTCGTATGATAAATGGTAGGTGTTATAAATCAAGCCAATTTTAATTGAAATAGTTCTCCATGTGTTTTAAAAGTTAACAAATATGTGAATAACTGTCTCCCATTCTCTGTAGCCTATTCAGCACATGTATTTTTTATGCACATATTGAATTATACCTGGTATCACACGTACATTTTGTGAGGTGGCTGACTTGGCAGACACAAATTGTAAGAAAAGATCACTCCTACTAAACGCTGTTGGAACTGAAAATTCAACATATGGGTCAGTTTTCTAGTTGTACAACATAAATTGATGTTCAGGAAAATGAAAGGAAAATGAATATTTTTGGATCTCTGGATGATATATTTTTCATGGTGAATTTCAATTGGCATACGTAATGCTACTTTTTAATGTCTGTGTGTGTGTGTGTGTGTGTGTATATATATATATGTATTCACTCTCCAGATTTTTCAAAATATGAAATGATTTGTCTGATTATACACTCCCTAAATTCATTCATATTTATCTATGTGGATGTATAATCAACTTTTCACAAGTTTATTCTCAGAAATATTCATCCACCTGAAATACATATTTGTTTCCTAGTACTGAAAACTAACTTCAGGGGATCATATGATGACAGCGAAAGGAGTGCATCAACCCCATGTACAGCATCACTGTGCAGGAGAATGACGAGTTTCCAGCAAAATTTGGGTGGTCCTAAACCTAGTGGAAGTATTTCCATCTCACGAGGATCAGCTACAGGGCTCAAACGTGAGTGATTTGTCTGCATGGAGCATCATGCTGCTTATTCAGCAAATCGCCCTGCGGGTAGAGTCTGTGGCACTTGCTGGGAAGCAATGAGATA
Organism: Callospermophilus lateralis; assembly: GCF_048772815.1. Lineage (NCBI taxonomy): Eukaryota > Metazoa > Chordata > Mammalia > Rodentia > Sciuridae > Callospermophilus > Callospermophilus lateralis. The sequence goes on from NW_027514481.1 coordinate 920,421, forward strand.
GCAACACAAATATTCAGTGGTGCAGATTCTGTGGGCTCCTGCCATCTGTACAATCACTGTGCTCATTGCTGAATTCTGGGTTTGAGACCAGGGAAATACACGTTCCAATTCGGTTTTCCACACCAGTCAGACCACAGAGGAAGCCAGGGGCCACCATCTTGGAGAGCTGACGTCACCATTCCTGTTTTCAACTGATAGCAGCTCATTCAGCTATAGAACAGGTAATCTCAGGCTGTCATTCGCCTGTGTCTCGGAGACAAATTACTCAGGCCTGCTCCTATCAGAACATACACCAAGCCCAGAGCGGCCGAATTCTGGCTCCTGGAACTGATCAGGCCCAGGGCTAAAGAACCTGCGGAATCTGCTTCTCGGTCTAGGTCTTGCTGAATACTGTGGAGGTAAATACCTACCGAGCCTTCATAGGCAGTGGCAACAGGATTGAGACGGGGCTTGTGAGGGCCGGTCAGGACTCACCCATTGCTTTGTTCATCCGGCAAAGGGAACGAAATGCTGCCATTCGCATGGGATACCAACATGTTAGAGATCTGAAGTCATCACAAAGTTGCGGAGGAGATAACTTCATCGATACCAGCGGTGAGAGAAACAGTTGGTCTCCTGGTAAAAAAAGTGAGTCACAAACACCCGAGTCTCTCTCACTTTGTCTTCAAGCTAGAGGGACAGAGCAGAGACACCGCTCACGCCCGGCACTGGCCCAGCGACCCGCAGGCGTGGTAGTCACGTCATCCCAATTGGAGTAGGGACAGAGCAGAGCCGCCGCCCGTGCCCGGAACAGGCCCATCGACCAGCAGGCTTGGTAGTCACGTCACCCCAATTGGAGTAGGGGCAGAGCAGAGCCACAGCCTATGCCCAGAACAGGCCCAACGTCCCGCCGGTGTGGTAGACACGGCACCCCTATTGGAGTAGTGGCAGAGCAGAGCCTTCTCCCGTGCCCATTACAAGCCCATCGGCCCACCAGCATGGTTGTTAGGTCACCCCAATAGGAATAGGGGCAGAGCAGAGCCACCACCCATGCCCAGAACAGGCCCAGCAACCCGCCGGCGAGGTAGTCACATCACCCCAATTGGAGTAGGGGCAGAGCAGAGTGACCAACCTCGCCCACAACGTAGGCAACCGAACAGCGAAACAGGCCAAGTGGCCTGCGGGCACGGCAGACACATAACCCCATTTGGAGTAGGGGCAGAGCAGATCCACTGCCTGTGCCCACAAAATAGACAGACCTGCGACCGACCAGCAAAGAGGCTCAGCGTCCTGCCGGCATGGTAGACACATCATCCCAATTTGAGTAAGGGCAGAGTAGAGCTGCCGCCCGCACCTGCAAGGTAGGAAGACCTGCAATGGATCAGCAGAACAGGCCGAGGGGTCCGTGGGCGTTGTAGACACGTCACACCAAATGGAGGAGGGGCAGAGCAGAGCCACTGCCCACGCCCGCATTGTAGACAGACCTGCGACCAACCAGCACAACAGGCCCAGCAGCCCGTCAGCGTGGTAGATAGATCACCCCAATTGGAGGAGCAGAACAGCCGCCCCCCGCTACTTCAAGGGAGACTTTTCAACTATACAAGAGCAATATAAGTATATAGGGGGAAAATTTCAAAAACACAACAGTTTCAACAAGCAGAGAGAAACGGGAGCAGTATGAAAAAACAAGGAAAGAAAGGACCACAAGCAATGCAGGTAAACACAATTTTAGAAGAGGTAATAGCTGCATCAGATGGAATGTCAGATAAAGAATTCAGGATACTCAGGCTTTAGATGATCTGGAGTCTCAAGGAAGACATTAGACAACAAAATCAGACAATTAAAGATCACTTCGACAATGAATTACATAAACAAATCCAAGAAGCAAAAGATCAACTATATAGGGAGATAGAGGTTGTAAAAACAAACAAACAGAAATCCTAGAATTGCAGGAAGCAATAAACCAACTTAAAAACTCAATTGAGAATACTACCAGCAGAGTAGAACACTTAGAACATAGAACATCAGACAATGAAGACAAAGTATTTCAACTTGAAAAGAAAATAGACAGCTCAGCAAGACTGTTAAGAAACCATGAGCAGAACATCCAAGAAATATGGGATAACATAAAGAGGCCAAACTTAAGAGACATTGGGATACAGGAAGGTATAGAGGTCCAAACAAAAGGAATGAGCAACCTATTCAATGAAATAATACGAGATAACTTCCCAGACTTGAGAAATAAAAAAGAATCCCAAGTCCTAGATGTCTACAGAACGCCGAATGTGCAAAATCATAAGAGAGCCACAACTAGACACATTATAATGAAGATGCCCAACAAACAGAAAAAGGAGAGAATTTTAAAAGCTACAAGAGAAAGGAAGCAGATTACATTTAGGGGTAAACCAATCAGGATAACAGCTGATCTTTCAAAACAGACTCTGAAAGCTAGAAGATCCAGGAATAACATATTTCAAACACTGAAAGAAAATGGGTTCCAACCAAGAATTGTGTATCCAGCGAAAGTAAGCTTCAGGATGGAAGATGAAATTAAAACCTTCCACGATAAACAAAAGTGAAAAGAATTTGCAGCTAGAAAACCATCTCTTCAAAACATCCTCGGCAAAATATTACAGGAAGAGGAAATGGAAAATATCAATGAAAACCAACAGCGGGAGGGAGTACAGTAAAGGCTGGGGATAATCAAAGAGGAAAACAAACCATGTTTAGGAACATAAATAAACAAATATCGCTGGAAGAACAACTCATATCTCAATAATAACCATAAATGTTAATGGCTTAAACTCACCAATGAAGACACACTGGCTAGTAGAATTGAACGAAAAACAAGACCCAACAATATACTGCCTACAGGGGACGCATTTGATACGAAAATGCATACATAGACTGACGGTGAAAGTTTGGGAAAAATCATATCACTCATATGGACTTCGGAAACAAGCAGGAGAGTCCATACTCATATCAAATAAAATAGATTTTAAGCCAAGGTTATTAAAAGGGATAAAGAGAGACACTACATACTGCTCAAGGGAACCATACACCAACAAGACACAGCAATCGTTAATATATATGCCCCGTACAATGGTGAAGCTATGTTCATCAAAGAAACTCTTCTCAATTTCAATAGTCTAATAGACCACAATACAGTAATCATGGGAGCCATGAACACACCTCTCTCACCACTGGACAGATCTTGCAAACAAAAGTTGAATAAGGAAACTATAGAACTCAATAACACAATTAATAACCTAGACTTATTTGAGATATGTAGAATATAACACCCAACATCAAGCAGTTACCTTTTTTCTCAGCAGCACATGTATCCTTGTAAAAAATAGATCATATATTATGTCACAGGGCAACTCTTAGACAATATAAAGGAGTACAGTTAATACCATGCATATTATCTGATCATAATGGAATGAAACTAAAAATCAATGATAAAAGAAGGAAGGAAAAATCATGCATCACTTGGAGAATGAACAATAGGTTACTGAGTGATCAATGGGTTATAGAAGACATCAAGGAGGAAATTTAAAAATTCTTAGAAATAAATGAAAATGCAGACACAACATATCGGAATCTATGGGACACATTGAAAGCAGTTCTAAGAGGAAAATTCATTGCTTGGAGTTCATTCCTTAAAAAAAGAAACAACCAACAAATAAATGATCTCATACTTCATCTCAAAATCCTAGAAAAAGAAGACGAAAGCAACAGCAAATGAAGTAGAAGGCAAGAAATAATTAAGATCAAAGCTGAAATTAATGAAATTGAAACAAAAGAAACAATTGAAAAAACTTGACAAAAGTAGAAGTTGGTTCTTTGAAAAAATAAATAAAATTGACAGACCCTTAGAAATGATAACAAAGAGAAGAAGACAGAGAACTCAAATTACTAGAATAAGGGATTAAAAAGGAAATATCACAACAGATATTTCAGAAATACAGAAGATAATCAGAAATTATTTTGAATCCTTATACTCCAATCAAATAGAAGATAGTGAAGGCATCGATAAATTTCTTAAGTCATATGATCTGCCCATATTGAGTCAGGAGGATATAGCAACATAAACAGACCAATATCAATTGAGGAAATAGAAGAAACCATCAAAACACTACCAACTTAGAAAAGCCCAGGACCGTATAGGTATACAGCAGAGTTTAACAAAACCTTTAAAGAGGAACGAATACCAATATTTTTCAAGGTATTTCAAGAAAGTGAAAAAGAGGGAGATCTTCCAAATTCATTCTACGAGGCCAACATCACCCTAATTATTACAGCAGACAAAGACACTTCAAAGAAAGAAAACTACAGACCAATATCTCTAATGAACCTACATGAAAAAATCCTCAATAAAATTCTGGCGAATTGGATACAAAAAAAATATCAAAAAAATTGTGAATCCTGATCAAGTAGAATTCATCCATGTGATGCAAGGCTTTTTCAATATACGGAAATCAATAAATGTTATTCACCACATCAATAGACTTAAAAATAAGAACCATATGATCATCTCGATAGATGCAAAAAAAGCATTCAATAAAGTACAGCATTCTGTTATGTTCAACACTCTAGAAAAACTAGTGATAAGAGGAACATACCTCAATATTGTAAAAGCAATCTATGCTAAGCCTCAGGCTAGCATCATTCTGAATGGAGAAAAATTGAAGGCATTCTCTCTAAAATCTGGAACAAGACAGGGATGCCCTCTCTCACCACTTCTGTTCAACATAGTTCTCGAAACACTGGCCAGAGCAATTATACAGACGAAAGAAATAAAAGGCATAAAAATTGGAAAAGAAGTACTTAAATTATCACTTTTGCAGATCACATGATTCTATATCTAGCAGTCCCAAAAGGGTCTACAAAGAAACTAATGGAGCTAATAAATGAATTCAGAAAAGTGGCAGGATATAAAATCAACATGCATAAATCAAAGGCATTCCTGCATATCGGCGACAAATCTTCTGAAATGGAAATGAGGACAACCACTCCATACATAATATCCTAAAAAAATAATAATAATAATTAGGAATCAACCTAACAAAAGATGTGAAAGTCTTATACAATGAAAACCACAGAACCCTAAAGAGAGAAATAGAAGAATATCTTAGAAGATGTAAATATATATCCTGTTCATGGATAGTCAGAACTAACATCATCAAAATGGTGATATTACCAAAAGTTCTCAATAGGTTTAATGCAACAATGCCAATCAAAATCCAAACGGCATTTCTTCTAGAAATAGAGAAAGCAATCATGGAATTCATATGGAAAAATAAAAGACACAGAATAAAAAAAACAATACTAAGCAGGAAGTGTGAATCAGGCGGCCTAGTGATACCAGACTTCAAACTATACTACAGAGCAATAGTAACAAAAATAGCATGGTACTGGTACCAAAACAGGAGGGTGGACCAATTGTTCAGAATAGAGGACACAGAAACCAAGCCAGGAAACTACAACTATCTTATATTTGATGGAGGGGCTAAAAGCATGCAATGAAGGAATATAGCATCTGCAAAAAATGGTGCTGGGAAAACTTGGAATCCATATGTAACAAAATGAAACTGAATCCCTTTCTCTCGCCATGCACAAAAGATAACTCAAAATGGATCAAGGAGCTTGATATCAAATCAGAGACATGGCGTCTGATAGAAGAAAAAGTTGGCTACGATCTACATACTGTGGGGTCGGGCTCCAAATTCCTCAATAGGACACCCATAGCACAAGAGTTAATAACTACAATCAACAAATGGGACTTACTCAAACTAAAAAATTTTTCTCAGCAAAAGGAACAATAAGAGAGGTAAATAGGGAGCCTATATCCTGGGAACAAATCTTTACTCCTCACACTTCAGATAGAGCCCTAATATTCAGAGTATACAAAGAACTGAAAAAAATAGACAATAAGATAACAAATAACCCAATAAACAAATGGGCCAAGAACCAGAACAGACACTTCTCAGAGAAGGACATACAATCAAAAAACAAGTACATGAAAAAATGCTCACCATCCCCAGCAGTCAGAGAAATGCAAATCAAAACCACCCTAAGATACCATCTCATTCCAGTAAGATTGGCAGCCATTATGAAGTCAAACAACAACAAGTGCTGCTGAGGATGTGGAGAAACAGGTACACTTGTACATTATTGGAGGCACTGCTAATTGGTGCAGCCAATTTGTAAAGCATTATGGAGATTTCTTGGAAAGCGGGGAATGGAACTACCATTTGACCCAGCTATTCCTCTTCTCGGTCTATTCCCTAAAGACCTTAAAAGATCATGCTACAGGGACACTGCTACATTGATGTTCATAGCAGCACAATTCACAATAGCAAGACTGTGGAACCAACCTAGATGCCGTTCAATAGAAGAATGGATAAAAAAATGTGGCATTTATACACAATGGAGTATTACTCTGCTTTAAAAAATGACAAAATCATAGAATTTGCAGGAAAATAGATGGCATTAGAGCAGATTATGCTAAGTGAAGCTAGCCAATCCCTAAAAAACAAATGCCAAATGCCTTCTTTGATAAAAGGAGAGTAACTACGAACAGAGTAGGGATGAAGAGCATGAGAAGAAGATTAGTATTAAATAGGGATGAGAGGTGGGAGAGAAAGGGATAGAGAAGAGAAATTGCATGGAAATGGAAGGAGACCCACAGGGTTATATAAAATTACATAAAAGAGGATGTGAGGGGAAAGGGAAAAATAATACAAAAAGGGAGAAATTTATTACAGTAGAGGGGGTAGAAAGAGAAGAGGGGAAGAGAGGGGAGAGGCGGAGGGATAGTAGAGGATAGGAAAGGCAGCAGAATACAATAGACACTAGTATGGCAATGTGTAAATCAATTGATGTGTAACTGATGTGATTCTGCAATCTGTATACGGGGTAAAAATGGGAGTTCATAACCCACTTGAATCAAAGTGTGAAATATGATATATCAAGAAATATGTAATGTTTAGAACAACCATAAAAAAATTAAAAAAAAAAGGAAACTAACTTCGGTGAATGAGGCACGCGAATCCTAATATTTCTACAGTAACTTACCAAGTTTAACATCAATGCAAGTAGATTCCAATGGGACATGATGTGTATTTTTACGTTAATTTTTATTCAAAACTGGTACGTTACAATTTCATCAGTTTATGCACATCATAGGATATATATTTCATAATCAATTTAGCAAATTTATAGGCATTTGTTTCACTTTCAATCTCTTCCTGCTTCAGAACACATGTATTCCTCCATATTTCTTGACTGGTCTTTGCATGAGAATTCTTTCCGAACACATTATTTTCGATTTCCATAATCACTTTTGAAGCAAACTTCACACACTCTTCATGATAAACCAAAACACTAATATTACCATTAGATGTATAACTGGTTGGAATGAATGAATGTATATCAATATAAGATTTATTGTATATTTTCAGATCTCAATTCAATCCATTATTTAAAGTTGGAACCAGTTATATTATTTATTCACAGTATGGTGTATTCATGCTTAATCTCTATATTCATGGACACAGGGTACACCTCTTTGTATCCCCAATAATAATTTTATGTCTTCAATATATTGCTCCCAGAAATGGTGGTAGAAATACTCATGTCACCTGATCTACATATACATTTTATCACAGTAATATTCTGGACAAAAAATGTAAAGGTCACACTTATGATTGTACCAAAGACTAAATGAAAAGAGATCATGGATTACTAAAAACATCCATGTCCAGGTTGCCTAATGCTCTCAAATGTCAATCCTATTAGTTACTAGATATTTGTTTCTTCCTAAGTTTATATATTCAAACTCAACCCTGGTGAAAATATCTACTCCTATCACTCACTTAATACTTTGCCTGATTTCATAATGTCTCTATTGATATCTGCTTTTCTACATATTTTCCCAATTTCATCATAGTGACTGACTCTTCATATGTGCTGACATTTACATTCACTCTCTAACCGAAACCCTATAGCTAAAGAATTTTTAGTCCCAATCCTACACTCATTCTTCTTCCTAAACCTACCGACTATCTTCCTAATCCTACCGACTATCCCTTTGGATTGGATGTTCTCTTCCACATTCAAACATCCAAGGTAAAAGGTTCTATGCCATTGTATATCAAATTGTATGAGACATCTTTGCAGAATATAATTAAAAACTAAGTATCCCAATTAAGGGCCCAATGCCCTTCTGGGTTTCAAATCATACCTAGATTTCTGTTTTCATACTTATATTTCACCTCGATATTCTTGTAAATATCGCAGGTTCCCAATACCATTATTTATCGCACAGAATGATTGCTAACCCAAATCGAACCTGTTATTAACCCTAAACATACACTGTTCCCTCAATCTCATTTTACAGAAGAGCAGGGAGAGAGTCGTTCTTACAATACAGGAAAGTAGGGGACATTCCACCTGCTGAGAACCTCAAAGGTCCATTCAAAATGATACCTGGAGAAGATGTAGGCAGCTATGAAGGACCTGAGAGAGCAAAAGTCATCTTCCATGGCAAACAACCTGGTCAGGATGAAGGGATGTGTCTGAATCAGCCTCTCTCTTTTTATTGTAGAGAAGATGGACCAAAGCAGGCCTCTGTCGAGAGCTGCTGCTGGGTGCCTATGGTTGACATACCATTCTACCTTGTGAAAGTGTCACAGGAAGTAGGGGCAGCCTCCATCTCATGGGACACTTGGAAGCAACTGTTAGGACAAAGTGGTCCCCAAGGCAGTGACCTCATTCAGTTCCAAAGAAAGTGACATACCTCATTTCCTTGGTGATGGAACTCTCTGAACTTTTGTATCCAAGAATCCAGGCACCCCGAGGCAGCCCCAGTTCCAGTGGGCTCACTTGTTTGGATTTACCAAGGACAGAGTCAGTCTTTCTTGGTACCTACTGATGTGAGGATGGCCAAATGCCAGGAGAGCTCTGAAGAGGGACCTTTCCAGAAGAAGCAGGTAGTGGCTCACCCCTTTTTCTTGACAACTTCACAGAGTTGGCCAAGGAAACCAGATCTGAGAGAGGTCAGGCCATGTCCTGAGAATAGGTAGGAAAGTTGGTTTGTTTGGTTTGGAGTGGATTGTTTTTTGTAAGTCGTTTGACCAGGCGAGTGTTTCTATGTCTGTGTATCCCACTGTGTCCGTTGTTGTAGACATTAGAAAAGAGAATGCATTAATGAATGCCTCCAGTCTAGTATAAATCTTCCCATAATTCATCCTGCCCAATTTATGAATGGACTGCAGCTTGTCTTATCGAGAGGCAATACCTTCTATCTTCCTAAGTTCCTGTTTTCTTCCTGAATTCTGGCCACTCTCCAGAATAGGCTCATGGTTTTGTGTCCAAGATATGTACCACTCCAAGCTCTGTGACATGGCCATGTACTGGATAGCTGAAGAGAATGGCCAGCCTTTCAGAGAACTCAGATATCAGTGTGAACAGGAACGTCTCAGTGGAAAAACCCTGCTTTGGGCCTTTTGCTTACCTATTGTTCTGTTGCACTGAATGTCAGGAAAGACTTGGTCTCAGGCCACCCTTTTGTGAAGCCTGAAGAAAACAATTTTCAAATGGAAATGAATGGGCATCACCTGTGGCTCTTTGTTTAATTGCTTTGGAAAGGGATGTGGCTGAATTAGCCTCTTAGCCTTGTGTGTGGCTGTGACTTACATTCTCAGCACCTGATGGATCTAAAGAATAATCCCATGTGTGCATCAAAAACCATAATGGCAAAAAGATCAGTCATTGTGGATGAAGTCTCTTGCCTTCCTCTGTTAGGTTCCTGACCTCCGTCAAGTGAGAAAATGGATTCTTTGGGTCAAATGAGTTCCTCAAAGCCCTGCAGAGGTGCTTGGGGTTTCGCATGACTCCAAATCACAAAGAATCTATACCTGAAAATCAGTAGGCCTCACATTGGAGAAACAGAGCATTATTAATGACAGGCTTATTTGATCACTCCTGGTTCACAGGAAGGGTGTCCAGGCCACCCTGACTTTAGGCAAATGAGGGCCAAGTGAGCTTATTTTGGACACTTTCTTGGGCTTCGCCCCTCATGAAAATCTTCAGCCAGACATTACGATGAATGACAATATGTAAGAAGATGAGGGCCATGTGGGAGTGTTTTCGTTTTAATTTTGGTCATTTGTGTGGCGGTTGGAAGAAATGACTGGGTCCACCTGGGCTTGAACTCTGGTGTGATTCCCCTTAGAGACTGATTTGTGGAACTGACCTTAGAGAAGTATTGCATTGAATTTTGTTGGAATTTTAGGAGGCCACGCATAAGAGTCACCCTTGGAACTGAGATCTAGGCCCAGGGTTGCTTTCCACAGATTTTTCAGTTCCTGAAAGAAGTGACCTCACCTCACTTTCTTGGTGATGGAACTCTCTGATCTTGGGATCCAGGAATTCAGGCACAAAAGCCAGGGCCAGTTCCAGTCCGAGTGGTCTCATTTGTTTGGATTTACCAAGGACAGAGTCAGTCTCTCTTGGTACCTACTAATGTGAGGATGGCCAAACGGCAGGAAATCTCTGAAGAGGGGCCTTTCCTGAGAAAGCAGGTAGTGGCTCACAGCTGGCTCCTGACAATTTCATAGAGTTGGCCATGGAGTCCAAATCTGAGACAGGAGTGGCCATTTCGGGGGAACATAGTATGGCCCAAAAGTCAGAGGACACTCCAGATAGTCAAAGACCTACTTGGCGGAAGGAGGTGCCTTTGTAGGTTTGGTTGTAGATTTGTGGTTTTGTCTCATGTTCTGAGAATAGGCAAGGAAGGCAGTTTGTTTGGTTTGGAGTGAACTGTTTCTAGTAAGTCGTTTGGCAAGGCTAGTGTTTCTATGTCTGTGTATCCCACTGTTATCCATGGTTGTAGACATTAGAAAAGATATTGGATCAATGGATGTGTCCTGTTTAGTAGAAAGCTTCCCAGAATTCATCCTGCACAATTTATGAATGGACTGCGGCTTGCCTTATCAATTGGCTACACCTGCTATCTTCCTAAGTTCCACTTTTCTTCCTGAATTCTGGCCACTCTCCAGAATAGGCTCATGGTTTTTGTGCAAGATATATACCACCTCCAAGCTCTGTGACATGGCCATGTACTGGATAGCTGAAGGGAATGGCGAGAATCGCAGAAAACTCAGAAATCACTGTGACCATTAAAGTCTCAGTGGAGAAACCCTGCTTTGGGCCTTTTGGTTACCTATTGTTCTGTTGCCCTGAATGTCAGGAAGGTCTTTGCCTTTGGCCACCCCTTTGTGAAGCCTGAAGAAAACAGTTTTCAAATGGAAATGAATGGATCACCTGTGGCTCTTTGCTTAATTGCTTTGAAAAAGATGTGTCTTATTCAGACCATTGGCCCTGTGTGAGGCTGTTGCTTAGTTTCTCATCACCTGATGGATCTAAAGAAAGATTCCATGTGTACATCCAAAACCAAAGTGGCAAAAAGAGCAGTCATTGTGGATGAAGTCTCTCGTCTTCCTCTGTAAGGTTTGTGACCTCCATCAAGTGAGAATAGGGATCCTTTGTGTCAAATGAGTTCCTCAACGCCCTGCAGATTCTATCCCATAGGTGCTTCGGTTTTATCATGACTCCAGTTCACATAAAGAATCTAAAACCCACAGTCAGTAGTCCTCAAATTGGAGAAGCGGAGCAGTATTAATGGCAGGCCTATTTGATCACATCTGGTTCACAGGAAGGGTGTACAGGCCACCCTGAGTTTAGTCAAATTAAGCGGCAAGGGAGCTTATTTTTGACACTGGCTTGGGTGGAGCCCCTTATGGAAACCTCCAGCCAGAAGTTATGATGAGTGTCTATATGGAAGAAGATGTGGGTCATGTGGGAGTGTTTTGGTTTTAATTGTGGTCATTTGGGTGGCGGTTGGAAGTGACGACTGGGTCCACCTGGGCTGGAACTCTGGTGTGATTCCCCTTAGATACTGAGTTGTGGTACTGACCTCAGAGAAGTGTTGCCATGAATTGTGTTGGGATTTTAGGAGGCCACGGATGAGATTTGCCCTTGGAAACTGAGATCTATGCCCAGGTTGGCTTTGCACAGAGCACTGGGAATCTCAGCCAGGGTATCACATAATTTTATTCTGAAAGGCTTGCAGCCATAGTTGAGAGTCAAAACACACATGGACCTCACATTGTAGACCTCAATGCGCCTAGCTTCATGTGATCATTGGCCACTCTTTGGGAAGCCTTGCTTATGAGAGTTCTCCAGAGCTTTCATTGAAATGAGCATCCTCACCATTTAATGGTTCCTGAATGAAGTGAAACCCACAGTGCCTTCAACTTCATCCTTGAAAAATGGCTAGATAAATACGGTGAAATTTTTTTAAATTTCCATGACCAGGTGGCACTGGAGAAACTTTGGATATCCTGTTGCTGACTATGAGTATACTAGACAGTGCCTGATGGACTGGGTTTCAAAAAAATGGTGTAGAGCAGAGATGCCAGTAATTTGGAGACTGCTGAGTAGTGGGCATAGAGCTGCAGTCGGCAGGTGTGTGATAAATCATCTGTGGTGGGGCCATGTGGATCTTCCTTTGGCTTCCAAATTGCTTGTGACTGACATGGTGCAGCAAGCAGACCCTTATATGTAAAGGCGTATTTTTATTTGGAGAGGTTTCAGGGCAATGTTCAGAATCACGTTGCTATGGTCAAGAGGCAAGCTATTTGGAATAGAACCTTGGTGGGTGCATTCTCCTGCGGACCCTGACCCACCACACTTGAGAAACTCCCTCCAAAACTTTGTCCCACTTGGACTCCTTGTATTTTGTGAAGAAAATACCAAACTACCAGTGCAGCAGCAATAAACACCACAAAATGTGGAGGATGACCAAATGGCTTCACAGTCCACATGGGGAGACACTTAGCCCCCAGTGACCACAGTTTACCTACAAAGATTGAATTCAGCACTGCTGACTCATGTTCATTGGAACATAAGAAACCATGTCCTCCAGGTCACATAGATGCAGACCCAGCTTTGATGCTCTCATTACAAAGGAATCTAAACCTCCTGACAACAACATATATTTCAAGTGCCCAACCTCAGAGGCAGTTTCTGAAGAAGTCTTTAGGCCAGCAGAGCTCCATATTTGTGGAGTGTTTACCCTGTCCCTTACTTTAGTAAACTACTCTACCACCTCCAAGGTTGTGAACTTTTGAGCATATTAAATTCCAGCTATGTATTCCCAGATTTTCGAACTCTTCTCCTCTAATGATGAATTACTTGGGGCGAGGGTAATGTCAAGGCATTGTTCTGGATGACAGTGAAATATTTCTCCATGTGTTTTTTTTTAAATTATTTTATTTCATATTATTATTTTATTTTTTTAATTGGGTGTTCAAAACATTACAAAGCTCTTGACATATTATATTTCATACATTAGATTCAAGTGGGTTATGAACTCCCATTTTTATCCCAAGTACGGATTGCAGAATCATATCTGGTACACATCCGCATTTTTATAATGCCCTATTAGTAACTGTTGTATTCTGCTACATTTTCTATCCTCTACTATCCCTGCTCCCCTCCCATCTTCCCTCTCTACCCCATCTACTGTAATACATTTATATCTTTGTTTATTTTCCCATTCCCCTCACAACCTCTTATATGTAATTTTGTGTAACAATGAGGGTCTCCCTCCATTACCATGCAATTTCCTTTATCTCTCTCTTTCCGCCCCCCACCTCATATCTCTGTTTAATGTTGATCTTTTCTTCCTGCTCTTCCTCCCTGCTCTGTTGTTAGTTGCTCTCATTATATCAAAGATGACATTTTTATTTGTTTTTTAGGGTTTGGCTAGCTTCACTAAGCATAATCTGCTCTAGTGCCATCCATTTCCCTGCAAATTCAATGATTTTGTCATTTTTTAAGGATGCATAATACTCAATGGTGTATAAATACCACATTTTTTTATCCATTCATCTACTGAAGGGCATCTGGGTTGGTTCCACAGTCTAGCAATTTTGAATTGTGCTGCTATGAACATCGATGTGGCAGTATCCCTGTAATATGCTCTTTTAAGGTCTTCAGGGAATAGTCTGAGAAGGGCAATAGCTGGGTCAAATGGTGGTTCCATTCCCAGCTTTCCCAGGAATCTCCATACTGCTTTTCAAATTTGCCACAACAGTTTGCAGTCCCACCAGCAATGTATAAGAGTACCCTATTCTCCACATCCTCGCCAGCACTTGTTGTTGTTTGACCTCATAATGGCTGCCAATCTTACTAGAGTAGGTTGGTATCTTAGGGTGGTTTTAATTTGCATTTCTCTGACTGCTAGAGATGGTGAGCATTTTTTCATGTACTTACTGATTGATTGTATGTCCTCCTCTGAGAAGTGTTGGTTCAGGTCCATGGCCCATTTTTTTGATTGGGTTATTTATCATCTTATTGTCTAATTTTTTGAGTTCTTGGTATACTCTGGATATTAGGGCTCTATCTGAAGTGTGAGGAGTAAAAATTTGTTCCCATGATTTAGGCTCCCTATTTACCTCTCTCATTTTTTATCCTGCTGAGAAAAAAAAACTTTTCAGTTTAAGTAAGTCCCATTTGATGATTGTTGTTATTAACTCTTCTGCTATGGGTGTCCTGTTAAGGAATTTGGAGCCCGACCCCACATTATGTAGATCAGAGCCAACTTTTTCTTCTATCAGATGCAGAGTCTCTTATTTGATATCTAGCTCCTTGATCCACTTTGAGTTAACTTTTGTGCATGGCAAGAGGAGGGGATTCGGTTTCATTTTGTTGCATATGGATTTCCATTTTATACAAAACCATTTGTTGAAGTTGCTATATTTCCTCTATTGCATGCTTTTAGCTCCTTTATAAAATATAGCATAGTTGTAGCTTTGTGAATTAGTCTTTGTGTCCTCTATTCTGTACCCATTGGTCAACCCGCCTGTTTTGGTACCAGTGCCATGCTGTTTTTGTTACTATTGCTCTGTAGTATAGTTTTAAGTCTGGTATCTCTATATCACCTGATTCACACTTCCTGCTAGAATTGCTTTTGCTATTCTGGGTCTTATATTTTTCCATATGAATTCCATGATTGCTTTATCTATTTCTACAAGAAATGCCTTTGGGATTTTGATTGGCATTGCATTAAACCTATAGAAAACTTTTGGTAATTTCGCCATTTTGATGATGTTAGTTCTGCCTATCCAGGAACAGGGTATATTTTTCCATCTTCTAAGATCTTCTTCTACTTCCCTTTTTAGGGTTCTGTAGTTTTCATTGTATAAGTCTTTCACCTTTTTTGTTAGGTTGATTTTCAAGTATTTAATTTTTTTGACGATATTGTGAATGGAGTGTTTTTCCTCATTTCTGTTTCAGAAGTTTTGTCGCTGATATACAGAAATGCCTTTGATTTATGCGTTTTGATTGTATATCCTGCCACTTTGCTGAATTCATTTATTAGTTCTAGTAGTTTTTTTTGTAGACCCCTTTGGGTTTTCTATGTATAGAATCATGTCACCAGGAAATAGTGATAATTTACGTTCTTATTTTCCTATTTTTATGCCTTTGATTTCTTTCGTCTGTCTAATTGCTCTGGCCAGTGTTTCGAGAACTATATAGAATAGAACTGGTGACAGAGGGCATCCCTGTCTTGTTCCAGATTTTAGAGGGAATGCCTTCAATTTTTCTCCATTCATAATGATGCTAGCCTGAGACTTAGCATAGATAGCTTTTACAATGTCGAGGTTAGTTCCTGTTATCCCTATTTTTCTAATGTTTTAAACATAAAGAGATGCTGTACTTGGTCAAATGCTTTCTGCGTCTATCGAGATGATCATATGGTTCTTATCTTTAAGTCTATTGATGTGATGAATAACATTTATTGATTTTTGTATATTGAACCATCGTTGCATCCCAGGGATGAATCCTACTTGATGCTGGTGAAAAATTTTTTTGATGTGCCTTTGTATTCGATTAGGCAGATATTTATTGAGGATTTTTGCATCTAGGTTAATCAGATATATTGGTCTGTAGTTCTCTTTCTTTGAGTTGTCTTTTTCTGGTTTTGGAATTAGGGTGATGTTGGCCTCATAAAATGAATTTGGCAGAGCTCCCTCTTTTTCTATTTCCTGAAATAACTTGAAAAGTATTGGTATAAATTCTTCTTCAAAGGTTTTGTAAAACTCCGCTGTATAGCCATCCGTTCCTGGGCTTTTCTTGGTTGGTAGTCTTTTGATTGCTTCTTCTATTTCATCCATTGATATTGGTCGGTTTAAATTGTGTGTATCCTCCTGACTCAGTTTGGGCAAATCATATGACTTAAGAAATTTATCGATGTCTTCACTATTTTCTATTTTATTGGAATAATGATTTTCAAAATAATTTCTAATTATTTGATGTGCCTTTGTATTCGATTCGCCAGAATTTTATTGAGGATTTTTGCATGTAGGTTCATCAGATATATTGGTCTGTAGTTTTCTTTCTTTGAGGTGTCTTTTTCTGATTTCGGAATCAGCGTGATGTTGGCCTCATAGAATGAATTTGGCAGAGCTCCCTCTTTTTCTCTATCCTGAAATAACTTGAAAAGTATTGGTATTAAATCTTCTTTAAATGTTTTGTAAAACTCCGCTGTATAGCCATCCGTTCCTGGGCTTTTCTTGGTTGGTAGTCTTTTGATTGCTTCTTCTGTTTCATCCATTGACATTGGTCTGTTTAAATTGTGTGTATCCTCCTGACTCATTCTGGGCAAATCATATGACTTAAGAAATTTGTTGATGTCTTCACTCTATTCTATTTTATTGGAATATAGGTTTTCCAAATAATTTCTAATTGTCTTCTGTATTTCGGAAGCATCTGTTGTAATATAGCCTTTTTCATCCCATATGTTAGTAATTTGAGTTCTCTCTCTTCTTCTCTTCATTAGCATGGCTAAGGGTCTGTCGAACATATATATTTTTTCGAAGAACCACCTTTTAGTTTTGTTAATTTTTTCAATAGTTTCTTTTGTTTCAATTTCGTTGATTTCTGCTCTGATTTTAATTATTTCTTGCCTTCTGCTACATTTTCTGTTGTTTTGCTCTTCCTTTTCTAGGGCTTTGAGTTAAAGTGTGAGCTCATTTATTTGTTCGGTTTTACTTTTTTTCAGGAATGACCTCCAGGCAATGAATTTCCCTCTTAAAACTGCTTTCATTGTGTCCCAAAGATTCCGATATATTGCGTCTGTATTTTCATGTATCTCTAAGAATTTTTTGATTTCCTCCTTTATATCTTCTGTAACCCACTGATCATTCAGTAACATATTGTTAATTTTCCATGTGATGTAGGATTTTTCCTTCCTTCTTTTATCATTGATTTCCAGTTTCATTCCATTATGATCAGATAAAATGCATGGTATTATCTCCACACCTTTATATTTACTGAGGGTTGCCCTATGGCATCATATATTGTCTATTTTTGAGAAGGATCCATGTGCTGCTGAGAAAAAAAGTATATCCACTTGATGATGGTTGATATATTCTATATATGTTAGTTAAATGTAGGTTATTGATTGTGATATTGAGTTCTATACTTTCTTTATTCAAATTTTGTTTGGAGGATCTGTCCAATGATGATAGATGTGTGTTGAAGTCACCCATAATTATTGTGTTGTGGTCTATTTCATTCTGGAGCTTGAGGAGAATTTGTTTCATGAACAACGTAGCACCATTATTTAGTGCATAAATATTGAAAATTGCTATTTCTTGTTAGTGAATGGTTCCTTTTAACAGTATATAATGTCCTTCCTTATCCCTTTTGATTAACTTAGTATTGAAGTCGATTTTATTCGATATGAGGATGTCCACCCCTGCTTGTTTATGAGGATAAGTGTGCATGGTGTATTTTCTCCCAACCTTTCACCTTCAGCCTGTGTGTCTTTGCATTTCAGATGTGTCTCCTGGAGGCAACATATTTTTGGATTTGTTTATTTAATCCAAGTTACCAGCCTATGTCGCTTTATTGGAGACTTTAAGCCATTTACATTCAGAGTTACTATTGATGTATGGTTTGTATGCCAGCCATGTTTGATTATTTATATTTTTTTTAATTTAGTTTGTTTCTCCATGACAAGCTTTCACCCTGCCTCTGTCATTACCAAGGTACTTCCCACTGATGGTTTTGGTTGTTGTTTTTCATTTCTTTCTTGTGTAGTGTTTTGCTCAAGACGCTTTGCAATGCTTGTTTTCTGGCTTCAAATTCTTTTAGCTTTTGTTTATCATGAAAGATTCTTCTTTCGTTGTTGGACCTGATGGTTAATTATCCTGGATACATAATTCTTGGTTGGCATCCATTGTCTTTCAGTGTTTGATATACAGTTTTCCAGGATCTTCTCGCTTTCAGCGTCTGTGATGAAATATCCATTGTTAACCTTATTTGTTTACCACTGAATGTATTCTGCCTCCATTCTCTTGTAGATTTATTATTTTCTCTTTGTTCTGTATATTGGATATCTTCATAACAATGTGTCTTGGCATTGGTCTACTGTGATTTTGTGTGCTCTTGTCCTGTATGCATCTACAATTTGTATATCCATTTCCTTTTTTATTTCTGGAAAGTTTTCTGTAATTATTTCATTCAGCAGTTTTCTCATTCCCTTGGTTTGAGTCTCTGTACCTTCCTCTATCCTGATGACTCGTAAGTGTGTTTTTTTTTTTATGTTATCCCAAATCTCTTGGATGTTTTTCTTGTGATTTTTTTGCCAGCCTTTCTGAGTTGGCTGGACTCGTTTCAAGATGATATATTTTGTCTTCATTATCTGACCTTTTGGCTTTTACTTGCTCCACTCTGTTATTGATACTCTAAATGGAGTTCTTAATTTGGTTTATCATTTCTTTCATTTCTAGAATTATTGTTTGATTTTTTTATAATCTCTATCCTCTGATAAAGATGCTTAACTTTTTCTTTTATCTGTTTATGTAATTCATTTTCAATGTTTTCTTTTACTGTTTGGATTTTCTGTCTCGTATCCTCTTTAAGTTTCCATTCCATCTGTCTAAGGTATTCCTTGAGTTCTTTATATGACCATTTTTCTGATGACTCTAGGTCCTCCTGAATATTTAGGGTGTCCTTCGTGGTTTGTACTCCTTTTCTTCCTTGCTTGTTTATGCTGCTCATGTTACTTCTTGTTCTGTTTGACTGCTTAGTTACTGTTTACTCTTATAAATTTATTTGATGCTTGGGAGGAAAGATTTTAGAAGGGAAGGAAAAAAGTCACTAAAGAGAATGAGAGTAGGCAGGTAGAATGCAAGGAATGGGAAATAAGAAAATTGAAAAGAAATGAAAAGACAATAGAAAAAATAGAAAATAAAGAAAGAAAATGATTTTTTAAAAAAATGATTATGATAATATAAAATTAAAATTAAAATTTTAAAAAATAATAATAACAAAAGAAAAAATTAAAAAAAAATTAAAAACATTTTAAAAAAGTTAAAGAACAGCAACAAAAAAAATGAAAATAAAAGAAAACAAAAAAAACAAAAACAAAAAAAACAAACTAATATAATAATAATAATAATAATAATAATAAATGCAGTCATAGATTGCAATAAACTTTTTTTCCATTAGGCAGCGCTGTGCCCACTGGGCCAAGCTTCTCCTTTCAATAGGTGGGAACCAATCACTGTGCAGCAGCTATTCCTCCCACACTGGGTGGGTGTCCAATCCTGAGTGCCTAGGGCCTTCTTTTGTGTTTCCTCAAGCCAAGCCCCACTCACCTGTGACACTCACCACAATACTGGCTACATGCCAGGTCTGCTGCTCCTAGGAGCCCTGTTTTCATGAACGCCTGGGCACAATCTCCCTGTTTGTCTCCCTCAGACCCTAAGTTTGTAGAGCTTAGGCCTGAGAACCCCCAGCGAATTTGCTTGCACTCCGGAAGCCATGCCCCCGGAAGCTAGAGCAAGCGACTTCAGTTTTCAGCACTGGTGGGAGCGGTGGCCTGGAGGTCTGCACCACGAGTCCCGTGCCACTCCTAATTCCCTCGGTCTGGATATCGCGCTCAAGGGAGAGCTGGGAGGGGCTCTTAAGATTTCCCCACAAGTTCGCAAATTTATAGGAATTTGCTTCACTTTCAACCACTTCCTGCTTCAGGACACATGTATTCTTCCATGTTTCTTGACAGGTCTTTTCATGAGACTTCTTTCAAGACACATGACTTTCAATTTCCATAATCACTTTTGAAGCAAAACTCACATAAACTTTATGATAAATTATAACTCTGATATTACCATTAGATGTATAACTGGTTGGAATTAATGATTGCATACCAATATAGGATTTCTTATATATTTTCAGATAAAAATTCAATCCATTATTTAAAGTGAAAAGAGTTATATAATTTATTCACAGTATGGTCTATTCATGCATTATCTCTATATTCATAGACGCAGTGTACACTTCTTTATACCCCCAATACTAATTTATACGTCTTCAAAATATTGCTCCCTGAAATGGTGGAAGAAATACTCATGTCACCTGATCTACTTATACATTTAATCACAGAAATATTCGGAACACAAAATGCAAAGATCACACTTATGTTTGTACCAAAGCCTAAAAGGAAAGTAAACATGGATTACTAAAAACATCCATGTCCATGTTGCCTAATGCTGTCAAATGTCAATCCTATTGGTGACTACATATTTGTTTCTGCTTAAGATTATATATTCAAACTCAACCCTACTGAAAATGTCTAATCCTATCCCTCACTTTATACATTGCCTGATTTCATTATGGCTCTATTTCTATCTGTTTCCTACATATTTTCCCCAGTTCATCATTGTGACTGACTCTTCACATGTGCTGACATTTACATTCACACTCTAATCGATAACCTATTGCTAATAAACTTTTGTTCCTAATCCTATACTCATTCTTTTGGTAAACCTACCGACTATCTTCCTAATCCGACGGACTATCCTTTTTTGACTGGTTGTTCTCTTCTACATTCAATCAAGCAAGGTACAAGGTCTTATGCCATTGTATATTGATCTATCTGAGACCTCTGTGCAGAATGCAATTCAATGCTAAGTATCACAATCAAGGGTCCAATGCCCTTCTGGGCTTCAAATGTTACCTAGATTTCTGGTTTCACACTTATATTTCACATATATATTCTGGTAAATATCGCAGTTTCAAATACCATTATTCATTCTGCAGGATGATTCCTAAACTAAATCCAACATGTTATTGACCCTAAACATACACTGTTCCCTCAATCTAACTTTACAGAAGAGCAGGGACAGAGTTGGTCTTACAATACAGGAATGTAGGGGATCTTCCACCTGCTGAGAACCTCAAAGGTCCATGCAGACATGATCCCTGGAAAAGAGGTAGGCAGCTATGAAGGACCTGAGAGAGCAGAAGTCATCTTCCATGGCAAACAACCTTGTCAGGATGAAGGGGTGTGTCTGAATCAGCCACTTTCTTCTTAATGTAGAGAAGATGGACCAAACAAGGTCTGTGTGGAGAGCTGTTCCTGTGTGCCTATGGTTGATATGCCATTCTAACTTGTGACAGTGTCACAGGAAGTAGGGGCAGCCTCCATCTCATGGGACCCTTGGAAGCAACTATTAGGGCAAAGTGTTTGCCAAGGCATTGACCTATTCAGTTCCTGAAGGAAGTGACCTACCTTACTTCTTTGGTGATGGAACTCTCTGAACTTGGGATCCAGGAAGCCAGGCATCCAGAGCCAGTCCCAGTCCCAGTCCCAGTGGGCTCACTTGTTTAGTTTTACTAATGACAGATTCTGTCTTTTTTGGTACCTACTGATGTGAGGATGTCCAAATGCCAGGAGAGCTCTGAAGACGGGCCTTTCCTTAGTAACTAGGTAGTGGCTCACCGCTGGCTCCTAACAACTTCACAGAGTTGGCCAAAGAGACCAGATCTGACACAGTACAGGCCATTTCGGGGGAATATAGTAGGGCCCGCCAGTCAGAGGACACTCTGGATATTCACAGACTTACTTGGGGAAGGAGGTGCCTTTGTGTTTGTGGGTGTGAGTTTGTGGTTTTGTCTCATTTTCTTAGAATAGGTAGAAAAGCTGGTATGTCTGGTTTGCAGTGGACTGTTTCTAGATAGTCGTTTGACAAGGCAAGTGTTTCTATGTCTGTGTATAACACTGTGTCCGTGGTTGTAGACATTAGAAAAGAGAATGCATCAATGAATGTGTCCTGTCTAGTAGAAAGCTTCCCAGCATTCATCCTGCCCAATTTATGACTGCACTGCAGGTTGCCTTATCGATGGGCAACACCTAATATCTTCCTAAGTTTCAGATTTCTTCCTGAATTCTGACCAATCTGCAGAATAGTCTCATGGTTTTGTGTCCAAGATAGGTACCACCCCAAGCTCTGTCACATGGCCATGTACTGAATAGCTGAAGGTAATGGCGAGCATCTTAGAAAACTCAAATATCAGTGTGACCAGGTAAGTCTCAGTGGAGAAACCATGTTTTGTGCCTTTTGCTTACCTATTTTTCTGTTTCACTGAATGACAGGAAGGTCTTTGCCTCAGGCCACCCATTTGTGAAGCATGAAAAAAACAGTTTTCATATGGAAATGATTGGGCATCACCTGTGGCTCTTTGCTTAATTGCTTTGAAAGGGATGTGTCTGAATCAGCCTCTTGGCCCTCTGTGAGGCTGTGGCTTAGATTCTCAGCACCTGATGGATATAAAGAAAGATCCCATGTGTGCATCCAAAACCAAAATGTCAAAATTCAGTCATTGTGGATGATGTCTCTCTCCTTCCTCTATTAGGTTGCAGACAATCATCAAGTGAGTATAGGGATCCTTTGGGTCAAATGAGTTTTTCAAAGCCATGCAGAGGTGCGTGGGTTTTCTCATGATTCCACTTCACATAAAGAATCTAAACCCCACAGTCAGTAGGCCTCAAATTGGAGAAGCAGAGCAGTTGTAATGGCAGGCCTATTTGATCACTCCTGGTTCACAGGTATGGTGTCCAGGCCACCCTGACTTTAGGCAAATGAGGGCCAAGGGAGCTTATTTTGGACACTCTCTTTCGCTGTACCCCTCATGGAAATCTCCAGCCAGAGGTTATAATGAGGGTCTATGTGGAAGAAGATGAGGGCCATGTGGGAATGTTTTGGTTTTAATTTTGGTCATTTGTGTGGCAGTTGGAAGGGATGACTGGGTCCACCTCGGCTTGTACTCTGGTGTAATACTCCTTAGAGACTGAGTTGTAGAACTGACCTCAGAGAAGTATTGCCATGGATTGTGTGGGGATGTTAGGAGGCCACGCATGAGAGTCGCCCTTTGAAACTGAGATCTAGGCCAAGGGTGGCTTTCCACAGAACACTGAGAATCTCAGCCAGGATATCACATGATTTTATTCTGAAAAACTTGGCAGCCATAGTTGAGAGTCAAAACACACATGGACCTCACATTGTAGACCTCAATGGTCCTGGCTTCATGTGACCTTTTGGCAACTATTTGGGATGCCTTGCCTGTGATTGTTCTCCAGAGCTTTTATTGAAATGAGCTTCCTTAACATTTAATGGTTCCTGAATGAATTGAAATCCACAGTGACTACAACTTCTTCCTTGAATAATGGCTAGATAAATACCATGAAATTTTTGAAATTTCCATGATGAGGTGGCACTGGAAAACCTTTGGATGTCCTGATGCTGATCATAGTATACCAGACAGTGCCTTGATTGACAGGGTTTCATGAGAATGGTGAAGAACAGAGATGCCAGTTAGTTGTCGCCTACTGATTAGTGGGCCTAGAGCAGTGGTGGACAGATGTGTGACAAAACATCTGTGGTGGGGCCACGTGGATCTGCCATTGGCTTCCAAATGGCTTGTGACTGATATGGTTACAGCCAACAGACCCAATAGGTAAAGGCATCTTGTTATATGGAGAGGTTTCAGGGAAATGTTCAGAATCAGGTTGCTATGATCAAGGGGGCAAGCTATGTGGGATAGAAGCCTGGTTATTGCATTCTCCTGCAAACCCTCACCCACCACACGTGACTAAACTCCCTCCAGCAATGTGTCCCAATTGAACTCCTTTATTTCGTGAAGCAAATACCAAACTCCCAATGCAACAGCAAGAAACACCACTAAAAGTGGAGGATGAACAAATGTCTTCCCAGTTAACACAGGGAGAAACTTAGCCCCAGTGTCCACAGTTTAGCTACAAAAAAAGAATTCAGCACTGCTGCCACATGTTCAATGAAAAATAAGAAACCATGTCTTACAGGTCACATATATGCAGAACCAGCTTTGATGGTCTCTCTACAAAAGAACTAAATCTCCTGAAAACAACATATATTTCAAGTGACCAACCTCAGAGGTAGTTTCTCAAGAATTCTTTCGGCCAGCAGAGCTCCATGTTTGAGGAGTGTTTACCTTTTGCCTTACTTTTTTGAACTCTGCTACCACCTCCAAGGTTGTGAACTCCTGAGCATATTCCATTCCAGATATGTATTCACAGATTTTCTAACTCTTCTCCTCTAACTGTGTCTTACTTTGGTAAAAGATAATGTCAAGGCATTGTTCTGGATGAGAGTGGGAAGATTTTGGGTAGCACATATTTGCATAGGCATTGGATACATTTTTCAATTTCCCTTCAAAATACTGAATCTCTGACCCTAACCAATTCCCAACTAGACTCTGACTACTAATCCTAATATGATGGAGAAAAATAACAAAAAGCAGAAAAGAAGTACAAGCAGTTCAGAGGAGGCAAGGTGCATACTAGGACTGGCCTTTTGCATAATATAGGGTAGGAGTTATAAATCTTGCAAATTTTTCTTGAAATAGTTCTCCATGAGTTTTTAAAGTTAACAAATATGTGAATTCCTTTCTCCCTTTCTCTGTAGCCTATTAAGAACATGTATTTTTATATGCAAATATAGATTTCTACCTGGTACCACACGTACATTCTTGTGAGGTGATTGACTTGGCAGATACAAATTGTGAGAAGAGATCACTCCTCGTAAATGCTGTTGGAACTGAAATTTCAAACTATGGGTGAACTTTCTAGTTGAACAACATTATACATAAATCCATGTTCAGTATAATGAATATTTTTGGATCTGTGTATGATATATATTTCATGATGAATTTTGATTGGCATATATATATTGCTAGTTTTTAATGTCTCTCTCTCTCTCTGTATATATATATATATATATATATATATATATATATATACATACTCTCCAGATTTTTCAAAATATGTAATATATGTGACTTATTATACACTCCCTAAATTCATTCATATTCATTTATGTGGATTTATAATCAACTTTTCACAAGATTATTTTCTAAAATATTCATCCACCTGAAATTCATATTTGTTTCCTATTACTGACAACTAACTTCAGTGAATGGTGTATACAAATCCTAATATTTCTACAGTAACTGACCCAGTTTAACATCAACGCAAGCAGATTCCTATGGGACATGATATATATTTTGACATTCATATTTATTCAACAATGGGTCATTATTATTTCTTCAGTTTATGCACATCATAGTATATATATTTCATCCAAAATTTCAAAAATATATAGGAATTTGTTTCACTTTCAATCACTTCCTGCTTCTGAACACATGTATTCCTCCATGTTGCTTTACTGGTATTTTCATGAGACTTCTTTCCAAACACATTATTTTCGATTTCCAAAATCAATTTTGAAGCGAAACTCACACACTCTTCATGAAAATCCTAATACTAATATTATCATTGATGTATAACTGGTTGTAATGAATGTCTGTATATCAATATTTGATTTCCTGTATATTTTCAGATATCAATTCAATTCATTATTTATAGTGGAATGAGTATATGTTTTATTCAGAGTATGTTCTATTCATGCATTATCTGTATATTCATAGAAACAGGGTACAACTCTTTGTACCCCCAATACTAATTTATACGTCTTCAAAATATTGCTCCCAGAAATGGTGGAAGATATACTCATGTCACCTGATCTACATATATATTTTATCACAGTAATATTATCGACACAAAATGCAAAGGTCACACTTATGATTGTACCAAAGCCTAAATGGAAAGTGAGCATGGATTAGTAATAACATCCATGTCCAGGTTGCCTAATGCTCTCAAATGTCAATCCAATTTGTGACTACATATTTGTTTCTTGCTAAGATTATATATTCAACCTCAACCCTGTTGAAAATGTCTAATCCTATAACTCACATTATACTTTGCCTGATTTTCTTTTGTCTCAATTGATATTTACTTTCATACATATTTTCCCCAGTTCATCATTGTGAATGACTCTTCACATGTGCTGACATTTACATTCACTCTCTACCCGAAACCCTATTGCTAAAAAACTTTTGGTCCAAATCCTATACTCACTCTTCTTTCTAAACCTTCTGACTATCTTCCTAATCCTGCCGATTATCCCTTTTTGACTGCATGTTCTCTTCAACATTCAATCATCCAAGGTAAAGGTCCTATGCCATTGTATAGCGATTAATCAGAGACATCTGTGCAGAACATAATTCAAAGCTAAGTATCCTACCCAAGGGCCCAATACACTTCTGGGCTTCAAAACTTACTTAGATTTGGGTTTTCAAACTTATATTTCACCTTTATATTCTTTTAAATATCGCAGGTTCCCAACAACATTATTCATCCCGCAGAATGATTCCTAACCAAAATCGAACCTGTTATTAACCCTAACCATACGCTGTTCCCTCAATCTAACTTTACAGAGGAGCAGGGACAGAGTTGGTCTTACAATACAGGAATGTAGGGGATCTTCCACCTGCTGAGAACCTCAAAGGTCAATGCAGAAATGATCCTTGGAGAAGTTGTAGGCAGCTATGTAGTACCAAAGAGAGCAAAAGTCTTCTGACATGGTAAAGAACCTGGACAGGATGAAAGGATGTGTCTGAATCAGCCTCTCTCTTCTTAATGTAGAGAAGATGGACCAAAGCATGCCTGTATGGAGAGAAGTTCCCCGGTGCATATGGTTGATATACCATTCTAACTTGTGACAGTGTCACAGAAAGTAGGAACAGCCTCCATCTCATGGGACCCTTGGCAGCAACTGCTAGGACAAAGTGGTTGCCAAGGCAGTGACCTCATTCATTTCATGAAGAAAGTGACTTCACCTAACTTACTTGGTGATGGAACTCTCTGAACTTGGGATCAAGGAAGCCAGGCATCCAGAGCCAGTCCCAGTCACAGTCCCAGTGGGATCACATGTTTGGTTTTACCAAGGGCAGAGAGTCTTTTTTTGGTACCTACTGATGTGAGAACGGCCAAATGCCAGGACAGCTCTGAAGAGGGTCCTTTCCTAAGAAAGCAGGTAGTTGGTCATCGCTGGTTCCTGACAACTTCACAGATTTGGCCACGGAGACCAGATCTGAGACATGGCAGGCCAGTTCGGGGTAACAATATGGTCCACAGACAGAGGACACTCCGGATAATCACAGACATATTGGGGAAGGAAGTGCCTTTGTGGGTGTGGGTGTGAGTTTGTGGTTTTGTCTCATGTTCTGAGAATACGTAGGAAAGGCGGTTTGTTTGGTTTGGAGTGGACTGTTTCTAAAAAGTCGTTTGAAAAGGTGAGTGTTTCTATATCTGTGTATCTCACTGTGTCCGTGGTTGTAGACATGAGAAAAGAGAATGCATCAATGGATATGTCCTGTCTAGAAGAAAGTTTTCCAGCATTCATCCTACCCAATTTATGACTGGACTGCAGGTTGCCTTATGGATGGGCCACCCCTACTATTGTCCTAAGTTTCTGTTTTCTTCCTAAATTTTGGCCACTACCCAGAATAGGCTCATGGTTTTGTGTCCAAGATATGTAACACCTCCAAGCTCTGTGACATGGCCATGTACTGGATAGCTGAATGGAATGGCGAGCATCTCAGGAAACTCAGATATCAGTGTGACCAGGAAAGTCTCAGTGGAGAAACACTGTTTTGGGTCTTCTGCTTACCTATTTTTCTGTTGCCCTGAATGTCAGGAAGGTCCTTACCTCAGGCCACTCCTTTTTGAAGCCTGAAGTAAACAGTTTTTAAATGCAAATGAATGGGCATCACCTGTGGTGCTTTGCTTAATTGCTTTCGAAAAGGATGTGTCTGAATCAGCCGCTTGGCTCTGGGTCAGGCTATGGATTAGATTCTCAGCACCTGATGGATATAAAGAAAGTTCCCATGTGTGTATTGAAAACAAAAATGGTAAAAATATCAGTCATTGTGCATGAATTTTCCTGCCTTCCTCTGTTAGGTTCCTGACCTCCATCAAGTGAGAATAGGATCCTCTGGGTCAAATGAGTTCTTTGAACTCCTGCACAAGTGCTTGGGTTCTCCCATGATGCCAAATCACATAAAGAATCTATACCTGACAGTCAGTAGGCCTCAAATTGGAGAAGCAGAGCAGTATTAAAGGCAGGCCTATTTGATCACTCCTGGTTTACAGAAAGGGTGTCAAGGCCACGCTCACTTTAGGCAAATGACGGGCAAGGGTGCATATTTTGGACATTGTCTTGGGCTGCGCTCCTAATGGAAACCTCCAGCAAGAGTTTATGATGAGTGTCTATATGGAAGAAGATGAGGGTCATGTGGGAAAGTTTTGGTTTCAATTGTTGTCATTTGTGTGGCGGTTGGAAGAGATGACTGGGTCCACATGGGCTTGAACTCTGGTGTGATTCTCCTTCGAGACTGAGTTCTGGAACTGACCTCAGAGAAGTATTGCCATTAATTGTGTTGGGATTGTAGGAGGACACGCATGAGAGTCACCCTTGAAACCTGAGATTGGGCCCTGGGTGGCTTTCCACAGAGCACTGAGAATCTCAGCCAGGATATCACATGATTTTATTCTGAAAGACTTGGCAGCTATAGTTAAGAGTCAAAACACACATGGACCTCACATTTTAGACCTCAATGGGCCTGTCTGCATGTGACATTTTGACCACTCTTTGGGAAGCCTTGCCTGTGAAAGATCTCCAGAGCTTTCATTGAAATGAGCTTCCTCACCATTTCATGGTTCTTGGATGAATGGAAACCCCAAAGTGCCTCCAACTTCATTCTTGAACAATGGATAGATAAATACCATGAAATTTTTGAAATTCCCAATGACCAGGTGGCATTGGAGAACCATTGGATGTCCTATTGCTGCTCATGAGTGTACAAGACAGTGCCTTGATTGACTGGATTTCTTGACAATGGTGTAGAACAGAGATGCCAGTAAGTTGGAGCCTGCTGAGTAGTGAGCCTAGAGCAGTGGTGTGCAGTTGTCTGATAATATATTTGTGGTGTGGCCATGTGGGTGTGTCATTGGCTTCCAAATGGCTTGTGACTGATTTGGTGCAGCCAGCAGAAAATTATATGAAAAGGCATCTGGTTATATGGACAGGTTTCAGGGCAATGTTCAGAATCAGGTTGCTATGGTCAAGGGAGCAAGCAATGTGGGATAGAAGCCTGGTTGGTGCATTCTCCTGAAGACCCTGACCCACCACACCTTACAGGACTCCCACCAGCACTGTGACCCATTTGAAATCCTTGTATGTTGTGAAGCAAATACAAAACACCCAGTGCAGCTGCAAGAAACACCACGAAAATTGGAGGATGACCAAATGGCTTCAAAGTCCACACAGGGAGACACTTAGCCCCCAGTGGCCACAGTTTATCTACAAAGAGAGAATTCATCACTGCTTCCTCATGTTCATTAGAAAATAAGAAACCATATCCTCCAGGTCACATAGATGCAGACCCAGGTTTGATGGTCTCCGTACACAGGGAGCTAAAGCTCCTGACAACAACATATACTTCAAGTGCCCAACCTCAGAGGCAGTTTCTCAAGAAGTCTTAATGCCAGCATAGCTCCATGTTTGTGGAGTGTTTACACTGTCCCTTACATTTGGAAACTCCTCTACCACCTCCTGAACATTTTCCATTCCAGGTATGTATTCACAGATTTTCTAACTCTTCTTCTCTAATTGTGTCTTACTAGGGGCGAAGATATTGTCAAGGCATTGTTCTGGATGAAAGTGGAAATTTTTTGTAGCACATATTTGCATACACATTGGATTCATTTTCCTATTTTCCATTTGAAATACTTAATAACTGACACTAACACATACCCTAATAGACTCTTACTACTAATCCTAATATGATGGAGTAAAATAACCCAAACAGAATAGAAATACAAACATTTCAGAGGAGGCATGGTGTATAGTTAGACTTGGCTTTTGCATGATAAAGTGTAGGTGTTATAAATCTAGTTAATTTTTAATTGAAATAGTTCCATGTGTACTTAAAGTTAACAAATATGTGAATTCCTGTCACCCTTTCTCTGTAGCCTATTCAGCACATGTATTTTTATATGCACATATAGAATTCTACCTGGTACCACAGGTACATTCTTGTGAGGTGGCTGACTTGGCAGATAGAAATTGTGAGAATAGATCACTCCGCCTAAACGCTGTTGAAACTGAAATTTCAAACTATGGGTGAGCTTCCTAGTTGAACAACATTATACATAAATCCATGTTCAGTAAAATGAATATTTTTGGATCTGTGGATGATATATATTTCATGGTGAATTTCGATTGGCATATGTATTGCTAATTTTTAATGTCTGTGTGTGTGTGTGTGTGTGTGTTAATATATATATATATATATATATATATATATATATACTCTAAATTTTTTAAAATATAAAATATATGTGTCTTATTACAAACTCCCTAAATTCTTTCATATTCATGTATGTGGATTTAGAGTTAACATTTCACAAGATTATTCACGGAAATATTCATCCACCTGAAATACATATTTTTTTCCTAGAAATGAAAACTAACTTCAGTGAATGGTGGATACAAATCCTAATATTTCTACAATAATTGATCCAGTTTCTCATCAATGCAAGTAGATTCCTATGGGACATGATGTGTATTTTGATGTTCATTCTTATTCACCACTGGTATGTTACAATTTCTTCAGTTTATGCACATTATAGGATATATATTTCATCCATACGTTAGCAAAATTATAGGCATTTGTTTCACTTTCAATCATTTTCTGCTTTAGAACACATGTAATCCTCCATGTTTCTTGACTGGTTTGTTTATGAGACTTCATTCCAAACATATTATTTTCGATTTCCATAATCATATTTGAAGCAAAACTCACACACCCTTCATGATAAACTATAACCCTAATATTACTATTAGATGTATTACTGGTTGGAATGAATGATTGTATATCAATATAAGATTTCTTATATATTTTCAGATATCAAATAAATCCAATTTTTTAAAGTGGAACCAGTTATATTATTTATTCACACTATTGTCTATTCATGCATTGTCTCTATATTCATAGACACAGGGTACACCTCTTTGTAAACCCAATACTAATTTATACGTCTTCAAAATTTTGCTCCCAGTAATGGTGGAAGAAATACTCATGTCATCTGATCTACATATACATTTTATCACAGTAATATTCTGGACACAAAAAGAAAATGTCACACTTATGTTTGCACCAAAGCCTAAATGTAAAGTGAACATGGATTACTAAAACCATCCATGTCAAGTTTGGCTAATGCTCTCAAAAGTCAATCCTATTTGTGACAACATATTTGTTTCTTGCTAAGTTTATATATTCAAACTCAACCCTGTTGAAAATATCTAATCCTATCTCTCACTTTATACTTTTCCTGGTTTCATAATGTCTCTATTTATATCAGCTTTCCTACATACTTTCCACAGTTCATCATTGTGACTGACTCTTCAATTGTGCTGACATTTACATTCACACTCTAATCCAAACCCTATTGCTAAGGAACTTTTTTTCCAAATCCTATACTCACTCTTCTTCTTAAACCTACTGACTATCTTCCTAATCCTACCCATTATCTCTTTTTGAATGGATGTTCTCTTATACATTCAATAATACAAGGTACAGTGTCTAATGCCATTGTATATCGATCTATCTCAGACATCTGTGCAGAACATAATTCAACGCTAAGTATCACACTCAAGGGCCCATCCCCATTCTGCGCTTCAAATCTTATTTAGATTTCTGTTTTCATACATATATTTCACCTATATATACTTATAAATGTCACAGGTTCCCAGTACCATTATTCATCCAGCAGAATGATTCCTAATTCAAATTGAACATATTATTAACCCTAACCATACACTGTTCCCTCAATCTAACTTTACAGAAGAGCAGGGACAGAGTTGGTCTTACAATACAGGAATATAGGGGATCTTCCACCTCCTGAGAACCTCAAGGTCCATGCAGAAATGATCCCTGGAGAAGATGTAAACAACTATGAAGGACCTGAGAGAGCAAAAGTCAGCATCCATGGCAAACAACCTGGTCAGGATGAAAGTTTGTTTATGAATAAGCCTCTCTCTTCTTATTGTAGAGAAGATGGACCAAACCAGGTTGGTGTGGAGAGCTATTCCTAGGTGCCTATGGTTGATATACCATTCTACCTTGTGAAAGTGTCACAGAAAGTAGGGGCAGCCTCCATCTCATGGTCGTCTTGGAAGCAACTGTTAGGACAAAGTGGTTACCAAGGCAGTGATCTGATTCAGTTCCTTAAGGAAGTGACCTCACCTCACTTCTTTGTTGATGGAACTCTCTGAACTTGGTATCCAAGAAGCCAGGCACCAAGAGGCAGTCCCAATCCCAGTGGTCTCACTTGTATGGATTTACAAAGGACAGAGTCAGTCATTCTTGGTACCTACTGATGTGAGCACAGCCAAAACCAGGAAAGCTCTGAAGAGGGACTTTTCCTGAGAAAGTAGGTAGTGGCTCACTGCTGGCTCCTGACAACTTCACAGAGTTGGCCAAGGAGACCAGATCTGAGACAGGACAGGCCATTTCATTGGAACATAGTATGGCCCACCAGTCAGAGGACACTCCGGATAGTCACAGACCTACTTGGGGGAAGGATGTGTCTTTGTGGGAGTGGGTGTGGGTTTGTGGTTTTGTCTCATATTCTGAGAATAGGTAGGAATGGCGGTTTGTTTGGTTTGGAGGGAACTGTTTCTAGTAAGTCATTTGACAAGGCGAGTGTTTCTATGTCTGTTTATACCACTGTGTCCCTGGTTGTAGACATTAGAAAAGAAAATTCATCAATGGGTGAGTCCTGTCTAGTAGAAAGCTTCTCAGCTTTCATCCTGCCCAATTCATGAATGGACTGCGGCTTGACTTATCAATGGGGAACACCTGCTAACTTCTTAAGTTCCTGTTTTCTTCCTGAATTGTGTGCACTCTCCAGAATAGGCTCATGGTTTTGTGTCCATGATATGTACCTCCTCAAATCTCTGTGACATGGCCATGTACTGGATAGCTGAAGGGAATGGCGAGCATCTCAGAAAGCTCAGATATCAGTGTGACCAGGAATGCCTCAGTGGAAAAATCCTGCTTTGGACATTTTGCTTACCTATTCTTCTGTTGCCCCGAAAGTCAGGAAGGTCTTTGCATCAGGTGTGTCATGTGGGAGTGTTTTGGTTTTAATTGTGGTCATTTTTGTGGCCGTTGGAAGAAATGACTATGTCCACCTGGGCTTGAACACTTATGTGATTCCCCTTAGAGACTGAGTTCTGGAACTGACCTCAAAGAAGGATTGCCATGTATTGTGTTGGGATTTTAGGATGCCACGCATGAGAGTCGCACTTGGAAACTGAGATCTAGGCCCAGGGAGGCTTTTGGAAGAGCACTGGAAATTTCAGGAAGGACATCACATGATTTTATTCTTAAAGACTTGGCAGCCATCATTGCAAGTCAAAACACACATGGACCTCACATTGTAGACCTCAAATGCCTGGCTTAATGTGACCTTTTAGCCTGTCTTTGGGAAGCCTTGCCTGTTAGAATTCTCCAGAGCTTTCATTGAAATGAGCTTCTTCTCCATTTTACGGTTCCTGAATGAATTGAAACCCACAGTGCCTTCAACTTCATCCATGAAAAATGCCTAGATAAATATCATTAAAGTCTGGAAATTCCCATCACCTGGTGGCACTGGAGAACCTTTGGGTGTCCTATTGCTGATCATGAGTGTACCAGACAGTGCCTTGATTGACTGGGTTTCATGAAAATGGTATAGAACAGAGATGCCAGTAACTTGGAGCCTGATGAGTAGTCGGCCTAGAGCAGTGGTGTGCAGGTGTGTGTTAAAACATCTGTGGTGGGGTGATGTGGATATGCCATTGGCTTCCAAATGCCTTGTGACTGATATGGTGCAGCCCCATACCCTTGTATGTAAAGGCATCTTGTTATATGGAGAGGTTGCAGGGCAATGTTTAGAATCAGATTGCTATGGTCAAGGGGGCAAGCTATGTGGGATATAAGCCAGGTTGGTGCATTCTCCTGCAGACCCTTACCCACCACACGTGACAGAACTCCCTCCATCACTGTGTCCCAGTTGAACTTCTCGTATTTTGTGAAGCAAATACCAAACTCCCAGTGCAGCTGCAAGAAACACCACGAAAATTGGAGGATGACCAAATGGCTTCACAGTCCACACTGGAAGACACTTAGCCCCCAGTGGCAACAGTTTACCTATAAAGAGAGAATTCAGCCCTGCTGCCTCATGTTCATAGGAAAAAAAGAAACCATGTCCTCCAGGTCATATAGATGCAGACCCAGCTTTGATGGTCTCACTACAAAGGAAGCTAAAGCTCCTGTCATCAACATATATTTCAGGTGCCCAACCTCAGAGGCAGTTTTTCAAAAAGTCTTTAGGCCAGCAGAGCTCCATGTTTTTGGAGTTTTTACCCTGTCCCTTACTTTTTGAAACTTCTCTACAACCTCGAAGGTTGTGAACTCCTGAGCATTTTCCATTACCAATATGTATTCACAGATTTTCTAACTCTTCTCCTCTAATTGTGTCTTACTTGGGGTGAAGGAAATGTCAAGGCATTGTTCTGAATGAGAGTTGGAAGATTTTTGGGTAGCACATATTTGCCTACACATTGGATTCATTTTCCAATTTTCCATTCGAAATACTGAATCCCTGACTGTCAAGGGTACAAGGAATTCTTTTTCAAAGAACAGCCTGACACTTACAAGAAACAGCCACCAGGAGACATCCTGTCTGGAAGACATCCTGTAGCCATATGTGTCCCTGAGACATCCTGTGGCCATCTTTCTTCCAGAAACATCCTGAAGTTATCTCACCTTGTGAAGACATCCAGGAACTGCCGATAAGAGAGTTTTCCCAAATCCAGCATTTTAATACCCATGTGTGAACAATAAAATTTTGCAGCTTGATCAGAACTCCTGTGTTGCTCTCATCTCTCGTGTCTCTTGTCCCTTCATTCCTCCCCATCTAGGTTCGCTGCCCATGTTGATGTGTCCTGCCTTCCGGGACATCTGGCGCCCACCGACTGGGGCTCAAGCCATTGACTGAGGGGGAACCCCTTCCTCCTGGAAGACTTGGTCAAGAGGAGCCCGCGATCGTCTCAGCAGACACCACCCGAAGACATATCCAGGAGGAGGGTGGGAATGATGCACGGTGAGTGACCCACCATGTGACAAGCAGTATCGTCACATGATTTGTTTATTTCAGGCCTCAAGGAGTTCTTCAAGACATGGGGGGCACATGTTAAGAAAAAGGACTTAAAATTTTTCTTTTCACACATAGGAGCATTGTGTCCATGGTTTCCTCTTGAAGGGACCATTGATGGCAAAAATGGCTTAGAGTAGGAGACTGTTTAAAAGATTATTATGAATCCTTTGGCCCAGAAAAAATGCCAGTTCCCACCTTTTCTTACTGGAACTTAATTAATAAAATTCTTAAAAGTTTTCGCTTTGACAATGGTACCTTACAACTTGTCAGGATTGGGGAAGAGATTATGCAAAAGACCTCTCGTACCTCCTCTGCATGCCCATCATTAGTATAGACATAGACCCTTCTCAGTCTTCCCAGGACTCTGAGAACCTTCCTGGTCCCCCTAAAAATACGACCCTAATTAATAAGGCTCCAATGATTAAAAACCACCTTTATCCAGTTTTAAATCCCAGAGACACATTGACCCCTGGGAAGGACGCTATCTTGGAGAAGGAAGCAGCTCTCTACCATTCAGAAGACCCGCAACCTCTCAGGACCCTGCCACAGACTACAGGATTTACACATCCACCTCCCTCCTATATCCCTCCTGCCTTTTGTGCTCTGGCCCTTCAGGGGCCAAGTGCCCCCCCAGATATTTTTTCCCTACTTCCCCTACCTAACCTCGCTCCCTTGCCAGCATCCTTCCAACATAGACGGGAAGAGATGCAACTTTTAAAATAATTAAATTCCCTTGACTCTGAGCTCTCTTCATTAGCCTTAGCTATGGAGTCAATGCAAGCTGGCCCACAGCGGTCTAATACAAAGTCGAAGCCACTCCATCGGCCTGTTCTCACCTTCCCAGTCACCACCAGTCAGATAGATAAGCCTGCCCAGGCTGCGGTCAAAGACTTCAATGAGGAACAAGAGGAGGAAGCGGGGGAAATGGATCAAGGAGATCAGGACTCAGAGGATGAGGAGTTCACCCCTGGGCAGGAAGGAACCCAGAGTCTACAAAAAATTAAGCCTATGTTTTCTTGAAAAACTTAATAAGGCTTGTGCTCACTATGGCCCCACTGTGCCCTACACGTTGGCTTTATTAGAAATCCACAGCGCACAATGGCTTACTCCCAATGATTGGAAATTTTTAGACCAAGCTACCTTCAGTGCCGGAGACTTCCTGTTATGGAATGCAGATTTCGAAGACAATGTCGGGAAACTGCTCAAATAATTTTAACTAAGGCCTCCTCTGAATCTGGGACTTAAGTTTAGCTAGTGGGCAATGCGCCTTTTGACACTAAAAATAACAGGCACGTTTCCCTCCTGGACTCTTGGCGCAGACTCAGATGGCTGGTTTTCCTGCTTGGTGACACCTCCCTCAAAAGGCCTCGGCTACCAATTCCCTGGCAAAAATTTGACAAGTGCCCCATGAGCCTTATAGGTAGTTTGTTCCCCGGCTTAACCTAGCTGCGGAATGCTTGCATGAACCAAGCGAAGGTGAAAGCACCTATGTAAAACATCTTGCCTTTGAAAATGCCAACCCAGCATGTCAGGATGTTCTTCAACCACATAAGGATAAAGGGAAACTTTCTGAATTTATTAGACTCTGTGCAGGCGTGGGTGCAGCCCATGCCATGGGTCTCGCTTTACGGGCCGCCTTTACCAAGGCGTTTCACAATCCTGGCTCACGTACTTGCTTTACTTGTAAACAACCTGGCCATTTTGCATGTGGGTGTCCGACAGGCAAACAAAGCCTAGGAATAGTGTCTCCTCAAACTGGGGCTTAACCGCCCCCAGCTACCCTTTTCCATAGAAGTGGTAAAGGTCATCACTGGGGCAGTGAGTGTAGATCTAAGACAAATGCCCTCAGACAGCCTATTTCTTCCTGCTTCTCGGGAAACTCCCTGCGGGGCCAGCCCCTGGCCACAACATCCCCCAGGACAAACACAGGAGCAATAAGGTTTGTTCCCTCCCAAACTCCCAACCTACCACAAAATCCTTCTCCACAATTGCCTCCCTCCAACTAGCCACCCAGGCAGCGCAAAATTGGACCTCTGTGCAACCACAGTTACAATATTAGACTCAATGCAAGGGCCCCAGATAATACCCACTGGAATTATGGGTCCCCCTCCATCTCATACATGTGCCCTTATTCTTGGAAGAGCCTCCACTACCATACAAGGTGTTCAGGTCTTCGCTGGCATTAATGATAATGATTTCACTGAAGAAATAAAAATACTGGCCACTGCTATTAATGGAGTTGCCGCCATCCCAGCAGGAACAAGACTTGCACAATTAATTCTCCTTCCCTTGGATTCAGGAGGCATTTCCACCACCCAAACCTACCTCGGGGGGCTGCCTTCTTAGGCTTCTCTGATGTGTATTGGGTTCAACCTATTTCTCACAATAGACCCACCCTTACCTTACTTACTGAAGGAAAGGAATTCCAAGGAGTTCTAGATATTGGAGCTGATGCCACAATTATTTCTCAAAAATACTAGCCATCAGGTTGGCCCCTCACTCCATCCTTGACTGACCTTAAAGGGATAGGAAAATAAAAAAATCCTCTGGTCAGCTCAAGGTCTATTAGCTGCACTGATAAAGATGGTAATAAGTCAACTGTCACTCCTTTCGTTGATTCTGACCTCCCTGTTAACGTATAGGGTGGAGATATTTTGAGTCATTGGAAGTTATTCTCGCCAGTCCCAATTCCATGGTGACTCATCAAATGCTTCCTATGAATTTTGTTCCTGGTACAGGCCTGGGGATACTGAAACAAGGACTGGTGGAGCCTATACAACCCATAAAAAAAAACAAATACATGTGGACTTGTGTATTCAGATTTTTAGTGTCGGTTCCTGACCCTCCTGTACCCCATGCAGATAAAATTATTTGGGAGACTCAGACTCCTGTGTTGGTGGATCAGTGGCCCCTTACCCAAGAAAAATTGGAGGCTGCCTCCACGTTAGTGCTGGAACAGCTGGCAGCCGGCCATGTAAAGCCCTCAACCTCACCATGGATTACTCCTATTTTTATTATCGAGAAAAAATCAGGCAAGTGGCGCCTTTTACAATATTTGTGTGCCATTAATAAAGTTATGTGACAGATGGGAGCACTACAGCCAGGCATTCCCACACCAGTGGCGATTCCAAAAACCTATTGTAAAATGGTTATTGACTTAAAAGATTGCTTTTTTACCATTCCTTTACATCCTGAGGATAGACCCTATTTTGCCTTTAGTCTCCCTCGCATTAATTTTCTGGGCCCTATGCAGAGATTTCAATGGAAGGTTCTTCCCCAAGGTATGGCCAACAGCCCTAGTCTTTGCCAAAAATACGTTGCTCAAGCAGTAGACCCTGTGAGAGAGCGATGACCACAAAATTATATTTTACATTATATGGATGATTTGTTAATTGCTGCACCTAATACCCATGACCTTAATAATTGTTACTTGGACTTTTACAAAACCTCACTACCTTGGGACTACAGATAGCTCCAGATAAGTTTCAAACACAGGACCCTTATACCTATTTGGGCCTTAAACTTCAAGATAATCAGATCCAAATTCCTTAAATACAACTATGTGTGGACCATATTCACACACTTAATGATTTTCAAATATTACTGGGGGATATTCAATTGCTAGGAACATATTTAAAATTACCCACTTGTGTACTTTTGCCCCTTAATGATATTTTGATAGGTGATTCCCACCCCTCCTCCCCTCAAAAGCTTACTCCCGAGGCATGACATGCATTAAACCAAGCCACAGAAGCCATTGCCCAAAAGTTTGTTACACAAATTTCTTATAACCTTCCTCTGGTTCTGGTTATTTTCCACACTCCTCATACACCCACAGGAATATTTTGGCAGCGAGATCCACATTTTATAAATAAAGGCTGCCCCTTGCTTTTGGTCCTTGTACCCACCACATCCTCCAAGGTTATTACTGTTTATCTTGCTCAGGTAGCTTCTCTTATTTTTAAAGGTCGTTTGCTTTCTCGACAACATTTTGGCAAAGACCCTGATAATATTTTAATTCCATATACTAAGGACCAAACCCTTACTACAATTTTTACTACAGACATGGATGAATGGGATATTGCCCTATCAGGCTTTTTGGGAACAATTCATAACCACATCCCCAATGACCCCCTTTTAAATTTTGTCCAGTTACATCCATTTATTTTTCCCAAAATTACTCAAAAGGCTCCCATTCCTCAAGCCCTTACCTTTTTTACAGACGGTTCCAGTAATGGCCGTGCAGTCTTTGTTGTCAATAACAAGCCTACCACCTTTGATACTGTCTATCAGTCAGCTCAGTTTGTGGAATTGTTCGCCATAACACAAGTTTTTATAAAGTTTTTTGATAATCTTGTTAATATTTATACAGACAGTGCCTACAGTGCTCATTCTGTGCCCCTTCTGGAGATTTCACCCACCATTAAGGCTTCTTCCAATTCCCCCTTTCTGTTTCACCAGCTTCAGCAGCTAATTCAGGCCAGAAAACATCCATTTTCCTTAGGACACATCATGACACACTCTGAACTTCTGAGCCCTCTAACACAAGGTAATGCCCAAGCTGATGCAGCAACACATTCCATCTTTCCAATTTTTCTTGGCTCCATTCAAAAGGCCATGGAGTTACACAATCTTCACCATCTAAATTCCCAGAGCCATTGATTACTTTGGAAAATTACCAGGCAACATGCATGATAAATAGTAAAAGCATGCCCTGCTTGCACTGTCTCCCTCCCCATTCAACACTTGGGAGTTAACCCCCGAGGATTACTTCCCAATCAGATTTAGCAAATGGATGTTATTCATTTTCCTGAATTTTGAAAAACCAAATATATATACGTTTCTATAGATACCTTCAGCGGCTTTATTTTTGCATCACCACATTCTTGAGATGCTACCAAAGATGTCCTTTCTCATCTTGTTTCAGCCTTTTTCGTAATGTGTAAACCAATACATATTAAAACAGATAAATGTCCTGCATATACCAGTGCCAAGTTTAAACAGTTTTGTGCTACCTTGCAATTTTGTCATACTACTGAAATTCCATACAACACTCAGGGCCAAGGCATGTGGAACTTACCCAGCTTACCTTAAAGACTTGGCTATCCCGTCTTAAGGCTTCCGCCCTTGTATTTACCACTCCCAGGGATCGCCTTAACCATGCATTATTTGCCCTTATTTTTCTTACCCTAGACAGTGAAGGCCATTTGGCCACAGACAGACACTGGCATCCTTCATCCAATTCTGTTCGCACACCTGTTATGTGGTGCAATCCCATTACAAATAAATGAAAACGCCCACATCCTATCCTCATCAGGGGATGAGGCTCAGCTTGTGTTTTGGACCAAGAGCAAGCATCCCCAAGATGGTTACCAGAATGCATGGTTAAACAGGTAAATTACTTACCTCAACCCAGGGACGGAGGCTCTCCCCCTGAGGACAAATTTTCCTCCATTTCAGATACAGCCAACAATCTGTGCGAGGATCCTGCTTAAGGCACTGCTGCTGAACAGGTTTGAACACAGAGGCCTTGGACCTCTAATTTCCAACATCATGGGGTACCTTTTTGCCCCCCCCCATGAATGCAAAGGAGGATTTTGGACTGAGGCTCCCACTAGTTGGACCCAGACTGCTGACTGCATGACTAAGGTGACTTACCTCCATGCCAAGGTTGACCATAATCTCGG
The DNA here is from genome assembly GCF_048772815.1 of Callospermophilus lateralis. Classification (NCBI taxonomy): domain Eukaryota; kingdom Metazoa; phylum Chordata; class Mammalia; order Rodentia; family Sciuridae; genus Callospermophilus; species Callospermophilus lateralis. The sequence goes on from NW_027514481.1 coordinate 961,659, forward strand.
AGGAGTTCATCAGCCTAAATGGGTATGTATTAACAAGCCAAAGATTATTCCCCCTAGTACAAGTAAAGCTCTCCAAAATTGTTCTGCAACTTGTACGCATACCCAGGCGATGCATGTCTCTTGTAATGCGTCGGCTTCACTTTGTGTTAATAAACAGGGAGAACAATTTTTTGAAGCCTCCCTAACTAAAACTCATGCAGCAGGGGGACCACTATTCATTATACCCCCATTCTCTTTGACCATGGAGGAGATGGCAAATACACCAAGCTACAGTCAGCTGGGTGCCAAGGCACTGTCGGAAAACCTTCCTACTGGCCCATTAAGGCCCCTACAGGGGTCTCTGATGGTGGAGGACCCACTTATTCTGTCAAGCATCCTCAGATAATCAAACTTTTGAAACCCCAAATCCCTGAGCTCACATATCATCCCTTAATGTAGCCTAAATCCCAGTTCCCAGGTTTAGATACCAATACATTAGATATTTTGCAAACTACATTCTCCTAGCTTAATAATTCGAACCCCACCCTTGCTGGTGATTGCTGGCTCTGCATGACAACAGGGGCAATCATGCCTATGGCAGTTCCTATTAATTCTATCATGGACAATGATAATACATGCCAACCCGGATTTCCCTTTAAAGTACAGCCTATAGGCACTTTTACATTATTTCTTTTAGGCGCGATGCAGAATAATACCTATGATATTGATGTTCGACTTACTTCCTTTGGAAATTGCTCAACAGTATAAAATTATTCCTCACCCACCCCATCTCTTTGTCCCTCCAATGGCACAGTTTTTATGTGTGGAGGAAACTCGGCCTTCCCACGCTTCCAGCAAATTGGACCATTGGTTGTGTTCTTGCTTTATTACTCCCTGATATAACTATTGTCCCAGGAGATGAACCTCTACCAATTTCTAGCCTAGACACTTTAGTCAAAAGACATAGGTGGGCAATACAGGGTTTACCACTCATTGCCAGCCTTGGAATAACAGCTGCTGTGGGCACAGGTACAGTGGCTTAGGCACGGCTATTCACTCTTACCATCGCCTGTCTCAACAACTTATAAATTATGTACAAACTTTATCAGGAACCATTAAAGATTTGCAGGACCAAATAAATTCCCTGGCAGAAGTGTTCCTTCAAAACAGACGAGGCTTAGATTTGCTGACAGCTAACCAGGGAGGTATTTGCTTAGCCTTAGGGGAACGATGCTGCTTTTATGCAAATAAATCAGGCATAGTACGCATTAAAATTAAGCAGCTTCAAGAAGATCCAGAAAAGAGACAAAGGGAACTATTTGAAAATCCCCTCTGGATTGGGCATAATGGATTTCTACCCTACCTTCTTCCCCTATTAGTCCCTTTGTTGGGTTTACTTTTAATGGTGTCCATAGGCCGCTGCATTATAAAGAGGCTGGTACAATTTATTAAAGAACAGATTAATATTTTGGTTTCTAAGCCCATACAGGTCCACTATCATGGTCTGGAGATGGAAGACAGCACTGCCAACATTTAAAAGAATGTTCAACCCTTCTCACAGGCTTATTAAGTTTACATCCCCACAGATCTCTCTTTCTTACAGAAAAATATAAGTAACAGCTCTGAGCAACCATCTTCTACCCTTGCAATAAGGGTTCGTTCTCCATGGGCCCCTCCGCTTGGGGGAGGACACACCCTTGGAATGAGCACGTTAGGCCATAATAACGGAGGGTCCAGGAAGGACTGCAGGAGGATGGATCCACGGATCCCCAAACACAAGACCTCTGAATGACACGCTCTGGTGCATGGCGGTTGGCATGCTATCCCCTCAAAGACGTCTCCTCCAAAAACATGCCAAAGCCAACACGAAATCTCCTAGGAAGGATGCTCGCTCAAATCAGGAGATATTCTAAGGCATCCTAGGGAAACAGAGCCACTATCACCCCCTAAATCCATGGCCTGTAAGGTATGGTCGAATATTTTATATAACAAAAGGGGAGATGTCAGGGGCTAGAAGGAAGTTCTCCTTCAAAAAATAGATTGACACAAGAAACAGCCCCCTGGGACACAACCTGTCTGGGAGACATCCCACAGCCATCTATCTCCTTTTGACATCCGGCTACCATCTGTCTACCTGAAACATCCTGAGGTTATCTCACCCTGTGAAGACATCCAGCAACTGCCGATAAGAGAGCTTTCCCATCCGCAGCATATAAATACCCTCTGAGAATAATAAAAGTTTGCAGCATGATCAGAACTCCTGTCTTGCTGTCATCTCTCGTGTCTCTTGTCCCTTCATTCCTCCCCAACTAGGATCGACACCCAAGTTGATGTGTCCTGCCAGCCGGGCCATCTGACACTAACCCATACCCTCCTAGACTCTGATGACAAATCCTAATATGATGGAGAAAAATAACCCAAACAGAATAGAAATACAAGCAGTTCAGAGGAGGCATGGTGTATAGTTGCACTTGCCTTTTGCATGATATAGGGTAGGTGTTATAAATCTAGTTAATTTTTAATTGAAATAGTTCTCCATGTGTTTTTAAAGTTAACAAATATGTGAATTCCTGTCTCCCTTTCTCTGTAGCCGATTCACCACATGTATTTTTATATGCACATATAGAATCCTACCTGGTATCAGATGTACATTTTTGTGAGGTTGCTGACTTGGAAGATACAAATTGTGAGAAGAGATCACTCCTCCTAAACGCTGTTGGAACAGAAAATTCAACCTATGGGTGAGCCTCCTAGTAGAACAACATTATACATAAATCCATGTTCAGTAAATTAAATATTTTTGCATCTGTGGATGATATATACTTTATGATGAATTTCGATTGGCATATATATTGCTACATTTTATTGTCTGGGTGTGTGTGTTGTGTGTGTGTGTGTGTGTGTGTGTGTAATATATATATATATATATATATATATATATATATATATATATATATATACTCTCCAAATATTTCAAAATATGAAATATATGTGTCTTACATATACTACCTAAATTCATTCATGTTCATGTATGTGGATTTATAATCAACTTTTCACAATATTATTCTCAGAAATATTCATCCACCTGAATTACATATTTGTTTTCTAGTACTGAAAACTAACTTCAGTGAGTGGTGCATACAATCCTAATATTTCTACAGTAACTGACCCAGTTTAACATCAATGCAACTAGATTCCTCTTGGATATGATGTCTATGTTGAAGTTCATTTTATTCAACACTGGTACATTACTATTTGTTCAGTTTATACACATCATAGGATATATATTTCATCAACAACTTCAATAATTTATAGGATTTTGATTCACTTTCAATCATTTCCTGATTCAGAACACATGTATTCCTCCAGGTTACTTGATTGTTTTTTCATGAGACTTCTTTCCAAACGCTTTTTTTTTTCGATTTTCATAATCATTTTGAAGAAAAACTGACACACTCTTCATGATAAACCATAACCCTAATATTACCATTAGATGTATTTCTGGTTGGAATGAATGATTGCATATAAATATACGATTTTCTGTTTATTTTCAGATATCAATTCAATCGAATATTTAAAGTTGGAACAAGTTATAATATTTAATCACAGTATCGTCTATTCATAAATTATCTCTATGTTCATAGACACAGAGTAAATCTATTTGTAACCCCAATACTAATTTTTTCATCTTCAAAATGTTGCTCCCAGAAATGGTGGAAGAAATACTCATGTCACCTAATCTACATATACATTTTATCACAGTAATATTCTGGACACAAAAAGAAGAGGTCACACTTATGATTGTATCAAAGCCTAAATGAAAAGTGAGCATAGATTACTGAAAACATTCATGTCCAGTGTGCCTAATGCTCTCAAATGTCAATCCTATTGGTGACTACATATTTGTTTCTTCTTAAGACTATATTTTGAACCTCAACCCTGTTGCAAATGTCTAATCCTATCACTCAATTTATACTTTGCCTGATTTCCTAATGTCTCTATTGATGTCTGCTTACCTAAATATTTTCCCCAGTTCACCATTGTGACTGACCCTTCACGTGTGCTGACATTTACATTCACTCTCTACCCGATACACTATTGCTAAAGAACTTTTGGTCCAAATTCTGTACTCAGTCTTCTTCTGAAACTTATCGAATATCTTCCTAATCCTACCGACTATCCCTGTTCTAGTGGATGTTCACTTCTACATTCAATCATCCAAGGTACAAGGTCCTATGCCATTGATTATCGTTTTATCTGAAACACCTGTGCAGAACGTATATCAAAGCTAAGTATCCCAATCAATAGCGCAATGCCCTTCTGGGCTTCAAATCTTACCTAGATTTTTGTTTTCATACTTATATTTCACCTATATATTCTTATAAATATCACAGGTTCCCAATACCATTATTCATCAATTAGAATAATTCCTAACCCAAATCAAACCTGTTATTAACCCTAACCATACACTGTTCCCTCAATCTAACTTTACAGAAGAGGAGGGACCAAGTTGGTCTTACAATATAGGAATGTAGAAAATCTTCCACCTGTTGTAAAACTCAAAGGTCCATGAAGAAGTGATCCCTGGAGAACATGTAGGCAGCCATGAAGGACCTGAGAGAGCAAACGTCATCTTCCATTGCAAACAACCTGGTCAGGATGAAGGGTTGTGTCTGAATCAGCCTCTCTGTTCATAATGTAGAGAAGATGGACACAAACAGTCCTGTTTGGAGAGCTGTTCCTGGGTGCCTATGGTTCATATACCATTCTAACTTGTGAAAGTGTCACAGGAAGTAGGAGAAGCCTCGATCTCATGGGACCCTTGGAAGCAACTGTTAGGACAAAGTGGTTGCCAAAGCAGTGACCTCATTCAGTTCCTGAAGGAAGTGACCTCACCTCACTTCCTTGGTCATGGAACTCTCGGTACTTGGGATCCAGGAAGCAAGGTACCAAGAGCCTGTCCCAGTCCCAGTCCCAGTGGGCTCACTTGTTTGGATTTACCAAGGACAGAGTCAGTCTTTCATGGTACCTACAGATATGAGGATGGCCAACTGCCAGGAAAACTCAGAAGAGGGGCCTTTCCTGAGAAAGCAGATAGTGGCTCACCGCTGGCTCCTGACAAGTTCACAGAGTTGGTGATTTCCAGGGATCATAAGTTGGCCCACCAGTCAGAAGACACTCTGGATAGTCACAGACATACTTTGTAGAAGGTGGTGCCTCTGTGGTTGTCGGTGTGGGTTTGTGGTTTTGTCTCATGTTCTGAGAATAGGTAGAAAAGGCGGTTTGTTTGATTTGGAGTGAACTGTTTATAGTAAGTCGTTTGGAAAGCAAGAGTTCCTATGTCTGTGTATCCCACTGTGTCCATGGTTTTAGACATTAGAAAACAGAATGCATCAATTGTTGTGTCCTGTCTAGTAGAAAGCTTCCCAGCATTCATCCTGCCGAATTTATGAATGGATTTCAGCTTGCCTTATTGATGAGCAACATGTGGTATCTTCCAAAATTCCTGCATTCTTCATGAATTCTGGCTACTCTCCAGAATAGGCTCATGGTTTTGTGTCCAAGATATGTAGCAGTTCCAAGCCCTGTGACATGGCCATGTAATGGATAGCTGAAGGGAATGTCGAGCATCTCAAAAAACTCAGATATAAGTGTGACCATGATAGTCTAAGTGGAGAAACCCTGCTTTGGGCCTTTTGCTTACCTATTGTTCTGTTGCCCTGAATGTCAGGAAGGTCTTTGCCTCAAGACATTCGTTTGTGAAGCCTGAAGAAAACAGGTTCAAATGGAAATGAATGGACATCACCTGTGGATCTTTGCTTAATTCCTTTGGAAATGGAAGTGTCTGAATCAGCCTCTTGGCCCTGTGTGAGGCCGTGGCTTAGATTCTCAACCCCTGAAGAATCTAAAGAAACATCACATGTGTGCATCCAAAACAAAAATGGCCAAAAGTGCAGTTATTGTGGATGAAGTCTCTCCCCATTCTCTGTGAGGTTCCTGACCTCCATCAAGTTAGAATAGGGATCCTTTGGGCCAAATCATTTCTTCAAAGCCCTAAAGAGGCTTGCCCATAATTGCTTGAATTTTCCCGTGACTACAATTCACATAAAGAATCCAAACTGCACAGTCAATACGCCTCAAATTTTAGAAACAGAGAAGTATTAACAGCAGGCCTATATGAACACTCCTGGTTCACAGGAGTGGTGTCCAGGCCACCCTGAATTTAGGCAAATTAGGGGCAAGAGAGATTATTTAGGAGACTGTCTTGAGCTTCGCCCCTCGTGGAAAATTCCAGCGATAGGTTATGATGAGTGTCTATATAAAAGAACATGAGGGCCATGTGGGAGTGTTTTGGTTTTAATTGTGGTTGTTAGTGTGGTGGTTGGAAGAGATGACTGGGTCCACCTTGACATGAACTCTGGTTTTTTTCCCCTTAGAGACTGAGTTCTGGAACTGACCTCAGAAAAGTATTGCCATTAATTGTGTTGGGATTTTAGGAGGCCATGCATGAGAGTCGCCCTTGGAAACTGAGATCAAGGCCCAGGGTGGCTTTCAACAGAGCACTGGGAATCACAGCCAAGATATCACATAATTTTCTTCTGAAAGACTTGGCAGCCATAGTTGAGAGTCAAAAGACACATGGACCTCACATTGTAGAACTCAATGGGCCTGGCTTCATTTGACCTTTTGGCCATTCTTTGGGAAGCAATACCTGTGAGATTTCTCCAGAGCTTTCATTGAAATGAGCTTCGTCAAGATTAATGGTTCTGGAATGAACTGAAACTCACAGTGCCTCCAACGTCATTGTTGAAATATGGCTAGAAAAATACCATGAAATTTTTGAAATTTCCATGACCAGCTGGCACAGGAGAACCTTTGGATGTCCTGTTGCTGATCATGAGTATAACAGACAGTGCCTTGATTGACTGGTTTTAATAAAAATTGTGTAAAACAGAGATGCCAATAAGTTGGAGCCTGATGATTAGTGGGCCTAGAGCATTAGTAGGCAGGTGTGTGATAAAACATCTGTAGTGGGGCCATGTGGATCTGCCATTGGCTTCCAAATGGCGTGTGACTGACATGATGCAGCCAGCAGTCCCTTCTAAGTAAAGGCATGTTGTTATATGGAGAGGTTTCAGGGCAATGTTCAGAATCGATTTGCTATGGTCAATGGGGCAAGCTATGTGATATAGAAGCATGGTTGGTGCATTCTCCTGCAGAAATTGAAATACCACATGTGAAAGAACTCCCTCCTGCACTGTGTCCCAGTTGAACTCCGTGTATTTCATGAAGCAAATACCAAACTCCCATTGTAGCAGCAAGAAACACCATGAAAATTGGAGGATGAACAAATGGCTTCACAGTACACACAGGGAGACACTTAGAACCCAGTGGCCACAGTTTACCTACAAAGATCAAATTCAGGACTGGTGTCTCATGTTAATTGGAAAATAAGAAACTATGTTTTACAGGTCACATAGGTGCAGACCCAGCTTTGATGATCTCAGTACAAAGGAAGCTAAAGCTCCTGATAACAACATATGTTTCAAGTGCCCAACCTCAGAGGCAATTTCTCAAGAAGTCTTTAGGCCAGCAGAGCTCCATGTTTATGGAGTGTTCACCCTGTAGCTTACTTTTGGAAACTCCTGTACCACCTTCAAGGTAGTGAACTCCTTAGCATATTCCATTCCAGATAAGTATTCACTGATTTTCTAATTCTTCTCCTCTAATTATGTCTTACTTGGGGCGAAGATAATGTCAAGCCATTGTTCTGGAGGAGTGGGAAGATTTTGTGTGGCACATATTTGCATACACATTGGATACATTTTCCAATTTTCCATTCGAAATACTGAATCCCTGACTCTAACCCCTACCATACTAGACTCTGACTACTAATCGTAATATGATAGAGAATAATAACCAAAACAGAATAGAAATACAAGCAGTTCAGAGGAGGCATGGTGTATAGTTGGAATTGCCTTTTGCATTATATAGGGTAGGAGTTATAAATCTAGTCATTTTTTTGTTGAAATAGTTCTCCATGTGTTTTGAAAGTTAACAAATATGTGAATTCCTGTCTCCTTTTCTCTGTAGCCTATTCAGCACATGTAATTTTATATGCACATATAGAATTGTACCTGGTATCACACGTACATTTTTGTGAGGTGACTGACTTGGCAAATACAAATTGTGAGAAGAGATCACTCCTCCTAAATGCTGTTGGAACTGAAAATTCAACCTATGGGTAAGCCTCCTAGTTGAACAACATTATACATAAATCCATGTTCAGTATATGAATATTTTTGGGTCTGTGGATGATATGTATTTCATGATGAATTTCGATTGGCATATATATTGCTAGTTTTTAATGTCTGTGTGTGTGTGTGTGTGTGTGTATATATATATATATATATATATATATATATATATATATATACTCTCCAGATTTTTCAAAATATGAAATATTTGTGTCTTATTTTGCACTCCCTAAATTCATTCATATTCATGTATGTGGATTTATAATCCACTTTTTAAAAAATTATTCTCAGAAATATTCATCCACCTGAAATACATATTTTTTTCTAGTACTGAAACAGTTTTCAGTAAATGGTGCATCCAAATCCTAATATTTCGGCATTGCAAGATGGCTGTGAAGACAGTGTATCACACCCAGTGTACCCTGCCACTGCGCAAGTGAATAACGAGTTAGAGGGATGAAAAACTATCTTGTTAGGATCTTACAGGAAAATGGGTGTTTACCGAAACCTAGAAGAATGATTTCCACCACCGAGGTCAGGTAATTGAGTCTCAAACACAAGCCACTTGTGCAACTGGAGATCCATTCTGATTGATCCGCGTGACCTGCCCTGTGTCTACAAATGGTGAGGCACCACCGAGAAGCGACCAGCAAGCAGGGAGAAACGTTGCTGCGGATTCTGTGGAATCCTGCTGGCTGAGCATCCACTGAGCCCCCAGCTGAATTCGGGATTTCAGACGGGGAAGTTAGCAGTACATTTCTATGCCCCAAAGCGGAAACTCCACAAAGGAAACCAACAGCCACCATCTTGGAGAGCTGAAGTAACCACCACCACTCCCTGACAGATTGCAAGAATAAAACAGGTGTGTGTTTCTCAGCTCATCTCACATAAAGAGGGGAATTTGCATAAAATATCTCCTAGGATTTTGGGGGAGGGATAATCAGAGCAAGTCTGCATAAAGACTGGGGGAAAACTAGAGGCACCTGACCTTCATCTCCCCTTCCCATCAGCGGCAAAAATGAAACTTGTCTAGCCAGTGCGGGGAGATGGGCAAGCGAAAAAAATTAAAACAATAGAGTTCCAGGGTTCCCAATAGACACCCTCCCCACCCAACAAACGGCAGACCCAGAGAACAGTTTGAGCTGCCGAGAAGCATCACTCAGGGGAAATCTGGTCTAGCAGGAGAAATCAGGACTAGCAGGATAAACCAGGGGACTAGAGGCCAGGCCCTCCTGACTGGTTGGCTGGAGAACGCCGGCCCACTGCCAGTGTGACTGGGTAACTGGAGACCACCTTCTTGCTGGCGCCAGCCCACCTGCTGACGCTATGTCTTGACGGCTGGAGAACGCGCGCCTGCCGGCGACCGAACTCGCAACTGTGTGGCTAGAGATCACCCACCAGCCGAAGACAGACCACAAGCTGCCCGCGCTACTGGGTGGCTGGAGACTGCCGGCCTGCCAGCGACCGGGAGCTGAAACCAACCAGAGACAATCCAGTCCACCCACCCAATTCGGACACTCCGGCAAGGAGCCTGGGGCCCACCACAGCAGAGAGGTGACATCACTGGAGCTCGGCCGTCAGAATTCCTTAACAGCGGAATCCACTTAAGCAGGCATAGTCTACCAACACAAAGGAGAGAAAACAGAGATATATAAACCCATAACAAATCTATAGAAGAGAGCAGAAACACAGCAATCAAATAGAGCTGGAAAATGTCGTGAACATCATGAAAAAACAAGGGAAAACAAGGTGTACAAACAATGAAGGACAACTTAATACTACAGGAGAACCTAGAAGCATCAGAAACAGGGATAGGGAAAAAACTTAAGTCATACCTAACTCAGATGGAAAGGAATAAGAGAGAAGACATGAGGCAGCAAGTCTAAGCAATAAAAGTATATTTTGAAAATGAATTAAACAAACAAATTTAAATGGCAAAGAACAAGCTTTACAAGGAGATAGAGATCTTTTAAAAAATCATACAGTAATTCTAGAAATGCAGGAAACTATAAACCAAATTTAAAACTCAAACAAGAATATTACAAATAGACTAGATCAAGTAGAAGTCAGAACATCAGATAATGAAGACAAAGTTTGTCAACTTGAAAAGAATATAGTCAACACAGAAAACATGCTTAAATCCCATGAGCAACTATTCAAGAGATGTGGGATGTCATAAAAAAAACAAAATTGGGAGTCATCGGGATAGAAGAAGGCATAGAAATTCAAACCGAATGAATGAACAACATATTAAATGAAATAATTCTAGAAAACTTCCCAGAGATGAAAGATGGAATGGATTGCCATATCCTGGAAGCCTACAGGACCTCAAACATTCAAAACCATAATAGACAAACTCCAAGACATATAATTATGAAGATAGCCAACATACAGAACAAGGAGAGAATATTAAAAGCTACGAAAGAAAGTAGGCAGATAACATTCAGGGGTAAACCAATAAGGTTAACAATTGATTTTTCATCACAGACTTTGAAAGCGAGAAGATCTTTGAACAATGTATTTCAAACACTGAAAAATAATGGATTCCAACCAAGAATACTGTATCCAACAAAATTAAGCTTCAGATTTGACAATGAAATTAAGTCCTTCCTGATAAATAAAAGCTAAAGAATTCGCAGACAGAACACCAGCACTGCAAAGCATTTTGAGCAAAATACTACAAGAAGAGGAATTGAAAAATAGTGCCCAAAACTAAGAGCGGGAGGTATCTCAGTAAAGGGGTAAGAAAAAAACCAAAAAGTAAAAACTACCCAAATTAAAATAAATAAATAAATAAACATGACTGGAAGTACAAATCATATTTCAATTGTAACCTTAAATGTTAAAAATCTAAACTCACCAATCAAGAGACATAGGCTAGTAACCTGGATCAAAAAAATAAATCCAACAATATGCTGCCTTCGGGAGACTCATATGAAAGGTAAAGACATACACAGGCTGAAAGTGAAAGGTTGGGAAAAATCATACCACTCATATGGCCCTCGGAAGCAAGCAGGAGTGGCCATACTCATATCATATAAAATCAACTTCAAACCTACGTTAATCAAAAGGGATAAAGTAGGACACTATATATTGTTAAAAGGAACCATCCACCAACAAGACATAACAATTATCAATTGGTATGCACCAAACAATTGAGTTGCAACGCTCATAAAACAAACTCGCCTCAAGTTCAAGAGTCAAATAGACTACAACACAATAATTATGGGTGACTTCAACACACCGCTCTCGCTATTAGACAGATCCTCTATAAAAAACTGAATAAAGAAACTATAGAATTCAACAGCACAATCAATAACCTTGACGTAACCGACATATATAGAATACATCAACCATCATCAAGTGGATACACTTTATTCTCAGCAGCACATGGATCCTACTCCAAGTTAGACCATATATTATGCCATTGGGCAACTCTTAGTAAATATAAAGGCGTGGAGAAAATACCATGCACTATATCTGATCATAATGGAATGAAACTGGAAATCAATGATAAAAGAAGGAAGGAAAAATCCTACATCACATGGAAAATGAACAATATTCTACTGAATGATCAATGGGTTACAGAAGACATAAAGGAGGAGATAAAAATATTTTTAGAATCAAATGACAATACAGACACATCATACTGGAATCTATGGGACACAAAGAAGGCAGTTTTAAGAGGGAAATTCATTTCTTGGAGTTCTTTCCTCAAAAAAAGAATAAAACAACAAATAAATAAACTCACATTACACATCAAAAACCTAGAAAAGGAAGAGCAAAACAACAGCAAATGTAGTAGAAGACAAGAAATAATTAAAATTAGAGCAGAAATCAACAAAATTGAAACAAAAAAAACATTGAAAAAATTGATAAAACTAAAAGTTGGTTCTTTGAAAAAATAAATAAGATTTACAGGCCCTTAGCCATGCTAAGGATGAGAAGAAGAGAGGGAACTCAAATTACTAACATACGGAATGAAAAAGACAATATCACAACAGACAGTACACAAATACAGAAGATAATTAGAAAGTATTTTGAAACCCTATATTGCAATAAAATAGAAGATAGTTAAAATATCAATAAATTTCTTAAGTCATATGATCTGCCCAGATTCAGTCAGGAAGACACACACAATTTAAACTGACCAAAAACAAAGGAAGAAATAGAAGAAGCCATCAAAATACTACCAACCAAAAAAAGCCCTGGACCTGATGGGTATAGAGCAGAGTTCAAAAAAACCTTCAAAGAAGAATTAATACCAATACTTTTCAAGCTATATCAAGAAATAGAAAAATAAGGAGCTCTTCGAAATTCATTCTCGGAGTCCAAAATCACCCTGATCCCAAAACCAGACAAAGACACTTCAAAAAAGAAAACTACAACCAATATCTCTAATGAACTTGGATGCAAAAATTCTCAATGAAATCCGTGTGAATTGAATCCAAAAGCATATCAAAATAGTTGTGCACCATGATCAAGTAGGATTCTTCCCTGGAATGCAAGGCTGGTTCAATATACGCAAATCAATAAATGCTATTCACCACATCAATAGACTTAAGGACAAGAACCATATGATCATCTCGATAGATGTAGTAAAAACATTCGACACAGTTCAGCATCCCTTTATGTTCAAAACACTAGAAAAACTAGAAATAACAGGAACTTACCTCAACATTGTAAAAGCTATATATGCTAAACCTCAGGCTAGGATCATCCTAAATGGAGAAAACTGAAGGCATTCCCTGTGAAATCTGGAACAAGACAGGGATGCCCTCTATCACCACTTCTATTCAATTTAGTTCTTGAAATACTAGCCAGAGAAATTAGACAGACAAAAGAAATTAAAGGCATAAAAATAGGAAAAGAAGAACTTGAATTATCGCTATTTGTGGATGACATGGTAATATATTTAACAGACCCAAAAGGGTCTACAAAGAAACTGCTAGAGTTAATAAATGAAGGATATAAAACCAACACGCATAAATCAAAGGCATTCCTGTATATCAGAAACAAAACTTCTGAAATGGAAATGAGGAAAACCACTCCATTCACAATATCCTCAAAGAAAATAAGATACTTGGAAATCAACCTAACAAAAGAGGTGAAAACCACAGAACCCTAAAGAGAGAGATAGAAAAAGATCTTAGAAGATGGAAAAATGTACCCTGTTCATGGATAGGCAGAACTAAATTCATCAAAATGGCAAAATTACCCAAAGTTCTATACAGGTTTAACGCAATGCCAATCAAAATCCCAATGGCATTTCTTGTAGAAATGATAAAGCAATCATGAAATTCATATAGAAAAACAAAAGACACAGAATAGCAAAAGAAATTCTAAGCAGGAAGTGTGAATCGGGAGGTATAGCGATACCAGAGTTCAAACTTTACTACAAAGAAATAGTAACAAAAACAGTGTGGTACTGGTACGAAAACAGGCAGGTGGACCAATGGTATAGAATGGAGGACAGAGAAACCAATCCACAAAATTACAACTTTCTTATATTTGATAAAGTGGCTATAAACATGCAATGGATGAAGGATAGCATCTTCAACAAATGGTCCAGGGAAAATAAGAAATCCATATGCAACAAAATGAAACTGAATCCCGTTCTCTCACCATGCACAAAAGTTAAATCAAAATAGATCAAGGAGCTAGATATCAAATCAGAGACACTGCGTCTCATAGAAGAAAAAGTTGGCTACGATCTATATACTGTGGGGTCAGGCTCCAAATTCTTTAATAAGACATCAATAGCCCAAGAGTTAATAACAAGAAAAAAACAAATGGGACTTACTTAAACTAAAAAGTTTTTTTTCTCAAGAAAAGAAACAATAAGAGAGGTAAATAGAGAGCCTACATCCTGGGAACAAATTTTTACCCCTCACACTTCAGATAGAGCCCTAATATGCAGAATATACAAAGAACTCAAAATATTAAACAATAAGATAACAAATAACCCAATCAACAAATGGGCCGAGGACCTAATCAGACACTTCACAGAGGAGGACATACAATCAATCAACAAGTACATGAAAAAATGCTCACCATCTCTAGCAGTCTGAGAAATGCAAATCAAAACCACCTTAAGATACCATCTTACTCCAGTAAGATGAGCAGCCATTATGAAGTCAAACAACAATAAGTGTTGGCGAGGATGTGGGGAAAAGTGTACACTTGTACACTGCTGGTGGGACTGCAAATTGGTGAGGGCAACTTTGAAAGAAGTATGGATATTCCTGGGAAAGCTGGAAATGGATCCACCATTTGACCCAGCTATCACCCTTCTTGGACTGTTCCCTGAGGATCTTAAAAGAGCGTACTATAGGGATACTGCCACATCAATGATCATAGCGGCACAATTCACAATAGCTAGACTGTGGAACCAACTTAGATGCCCTTCAATAGATTAATGGATAAAAAAAAATGTGGCATCTATACACAATGGAGTATTACACAGCACAAAAATGACAAAATCATAGAATTTGCAGGGAAATGGATGGCATTAGAGCATATTATGTTAAGCGAAGCTAACCAGTCCTTAAAAAACAAATGCCAAATGTCTTCTCTGATATAAAGAGAGCAAATAAGAGCAGAACAGGGAGGAAGAGCATGAGGAAAATATTAACATTAAACAAAGACGAATGGGGGGAGAGAAAGGGAGAGAGAAGGGAAAGCTTATGAAAATTGTAGGAGACCCTCAATGTTACACAAAATCGCATATAAAATGTTGTGAGGGGAAGTGGGGGGGAAACAATGGAGAGAATTGAACAATAGCAGATGAGGTAGAGAGGGAAGATGGGAGGGGAGGAGAGGGTGGATAGTAGGAGATAGGAAAGGTAGCAGAATACAACAGTCACTAATATGCCATTATGTAAAAGTGTGAATGTGTAACCGATGTGATTCTACAATTCGTATTTGGGGAAAAAATGGGAGTTCATAACCCAATTGAGTCAAATGTATGAAAGATGATATATCTTGAGCTTTGTAATGTTTTGAACAACCAATAAAAATAAATAAATAAATAAAGGTTTAAAATTTAGTGGGAAGAAATCAGCTAAAAATGGGTTCAGATGTATTCATTTTGCTATGCAGAAACTTTGTTTTGTGTAGTTGTAAATATCACAAATTTATTTTACCAGAAAATGCACATAAATTGAGATGAAAGGATAATTCACCTATCTTCATGAAAAATTCATAGCATTTTCTACACTTTTCATACTTCATTTTTTTCGTGAATATTTTGACATGGACAAGGTCTAGTCTTAGGCTATTCTTCTAGAATACTACCTCATCTGACAAGTTCGTACAATGTGTTGGATTGTTCTTTTCATCTTTTATTTAATAGTTTCTAGCTGATAATGTGTATTTTTCTTATCTTTATTTGGACATTATCTTTGCATTTTATGTTTTACTGGGGAAGAGACTCATCAAAAGCTCTTTATTATATGTATCAACAATCAAACATTTAGAGCATTCAATTATTCTTAATTTTGCATCAAAATAAATTTGTACCATTTTTCTTATAAAGATGTAGTATTATTAATAATGTCCCTACTGTAATAAGTAACTACTTACAAGAAGAATTAAACAATTGACTTTATATCAATTATGAACATGAAAAGTACTAAAATAAGTATTTGGCAATTAATACACAATTGATAGAAATAGAAATCACAAGAACGCCGTTTAAAATGTCAGTGCATATGGTCCTTAAATAATAGGTTGTTCAAATAAAATTTCTCTAATTCATAAGAGTTAATATGCCATATTACAGCTTAATGTGATATAAAACCTTAAATTATCAGTATTGATAAATAAGAATGATACCTTTTTACTTAAATATGTTTATTTGATTTTCACTGTAAGATGTTAATTATGGAAGAATTGAGAATTAAGAAAGACTTGGTCTATATTATTTCTAACAGGAAAATCAAAGTACTTTTAAATATATATGTATATATATATAATATATGTAATGCATATGCGTGAATATAGATACATATGTGTAATAAATGTATTGTAATATATCTATCAGGTGATTATAATTTTTAGATTTTCTCAAGAAAAAGAATGACTATAAAAAACAGTCTTAAACTTAAATTTCATAGCATACTACTGTTTGTAATGACATGAGAGAAAAATAGATATGGAGGGGAAACGAAAAAGGAAGGGAGAGAAGGGGGAAAATGGGGAAGAAAGTGAGTAAAGAAGAGGGACATGAGTGTATGATGTTAAGACAAAAGTGGAGGGGCTGGGTTTGTGGCTCAGTGGTAACATGCTTTTCTAGCATGTGTAAGGCACATGGTTCTATTCTCAGCACCACATACAAATAAACAAAATGAAGGTCAATCAACAACTGAAAAAATAAAAAAGAAAAAAAGAAGAAATATTACGAAAATTCCAAGCTTTGATGAATGTTAAATAAAAAAAATTATGTTACATAGCCTTATGTAATTTTAGACTATCCAAAATAGTCACTAAATGTTAGATTATTAGTGCTATAACTAAAAATCCATTGATCTTTCCTCTACATTCTGTGGCATGCTAGTGCTAAAATAAATTGTATTATTAATCGCCCCCAAAATCCTAATATTTCTACAGTAACTGACCCAGTTGAACATCAATGCAAGTATACATGATGTGCATTTTGACGTTCATTTTTTATTCAACACTGGTACATTACTATTTCTTCAGTTTATGCACATCATAGCATATATGTCTCATCAAAATTTCGCAAATTTATAGGCATTTGTTTCACTTTCAATCACTTCCTGCTTGAGAACACATGTATTCCTCCATGTTTCTTGACTGCTCTTTTCATGAGACTTCTTTCCAAACACATTATTTTCGATTTCCATTATCACATTTGAAGCAAAACTCACAAACCCGTCACAATAAACCATAACACTAATATTACCATTAGATGTGTAACTGGTTGGAATGAATGGTTCTATATCAATATAAGATTTCTTACTTAGTTTCAGATATCAATTCAATCCATTATTTAAAGTGGAACCAGTTATATTATTTATTCACAGTACAGTCTATTCACGAATTATCTCTATATTCATAGACACAGGTACACCTCTTTGTACCCCCAATACTAATTTATACATCCTCAAAATATAGCTCCTAGAAATGGTGGAAGAAATACTCATGTCACCTGATCTACATATACATTTTATCACAGTAATATTCTGGACACAAAAAGCAAAGGTCACACTTATGATTGTACAAAACCTAAATGGAAAGTGAACATGGATTACTAAAAACATCCATGTCCAGGTTGCCTAATGCTCTCAAATGAAAATCCTATTGGTGACTACATATTTGTTTCTTCCAAAGATTATATATTCAAACTCAACCATGTTGAAAATGTCTAATCCTGTCACTCACTTTATACTTTGCCTGATTTTGTAATGTCTCTATTGATATCTGCTTTCCTACATATTTTCCCCAGTTAATCATTGTGACTTCCTCGTCACATGTGCTGATATTTACATTCACTCTCTTAGCGATACCCTACTTCTAAAGAACTTTTGTTCCAAATCCTACACTCATTCTTCTTCCTAAATTTACCGAATATCTTCCTAATCCTACTGACTATCACTTTTTGACTGGATGTTCTCTTCTATATTCAATCATCCAAGGTGAAAGGTCCTATGCCATTGTATATCGATTTATCTGAAACATCTGTGCAGAATGTAATTCAACGCTAAGTATCCCAATCAAGGGACAAATGACCTTCTGGGCTTCAAATCTTACTTAGATTTCTGTTTTCGTACATATATTTCACCTCTATATTCTTGTAAATATCACAGGTTCCCAACACCATTATTCATGCAGCAGAATGGTTCCTAACCCATATCGAACATGTTAATAACACTAATCATACACTGTTCCCTCAATCTAACTTTGCTGAAGAGCAGCGACAGTGTTGGTCTTACAATACAAGAATGTATGGGATCTTACACCTGCTGAGAACATCAAAGGTACGTGCAGAAATGATCTCTGGAGAAGTTGTAGGCAGCTATGAAGGACCTGAGAGAGCAAAAGACATCTCCATGGCAAACAACCTGGAAGGATGAAGGAATGTGTCCTAATCAGCCTCACTCTTCTTAATGTAGAGTAGACCAAACCAGGCCTGTGTGGAAAGCTCTTCCCAGGTGAGTATGGTTGATATACCATTCTAACATATGAAATTGTCACAGGAAGTAGGGGCAGCCTCCATCTCATGGAACCCTTGGAAGCAACTGTTAGGACAAAGTGGTAGCCAAGGCAGTGACCTCATTCAGTTCCTGAAAGAAGTGACCACACCTCACTTCCTTGGTGATGAAAGTCTCTGAACTTGGGATCCAGGAAGCCAGGCACCCAGAGCCATTACCAATCCCAGTCCCAGTGGTCTCACTTGTTTGAATTTACCAAAGACAGAGTCAGTCTTTCTTCTTACCTGTTAAGGTCTGTAAACAAGTCAGATTGGCACCTGTTATTTCGCTGGAGAAATGTTAGAGTCTGTAAACAAGTCTGGATGGCGCCTGGCAAAATGCCAGAGGGAGTGGTTTGTGAAGTAAAAAAAGCGAGCCATTAAGTGTGAAGATTCCTTATTGGTTGACTGCTGTATCTATTTTATGCTAATGAGATAGGCTGTGTAAAATGTATAAATATCGCTCAGATCTTACAATAAACGGCTCTCATTCCTGCTGCATGAACATACACAAGTTATTCGTCACCCCCCAGGTTATTCTGCTGCAGCGTGACTGCGGCAGATGGTGGCCCATTACGGGGAGCCCTGGGACACTCACGGGTAAGGGTCGAAAAAAGCTTTCTGTCCATAGATAGGACGGGAGCAATCTGCTCGTCCCTAGGCAGATAGGGCGATAGGAAAAATGACCATTTCGAGAAAATGGAGAAGATTGATGCAGTATGTTTGTGTCTTGTTTTGTCTTGAAATGTTGTATTGTCTTTGTGATGAAAATATGGAAGGGGTGAGAAGTAAATTGATAAGAGAAAAAGGTACCGCAGTGGAACCAAGAATAGTTAGGGCATGTGTTGATAAAAGCCCAGAAACTCTAGTCAGAAAGAAAAAGAAAGTTCAGAAGAAGAAGGATTATCAGGAAAAAAGTTGCAGCAAAAGGCTATTACTGAATACTTTTCGATACTGGAGGGTGCGTGAAATGACAAGGCGGCTGCCACCTGCCCAAGCCGATCATGGCGCAGTAAGAATTTTCCAAGAGGCAGTTGAGGGCTCTTCCCCGCCCCCCTGCCCGGGGGAGCGGATCACCACTGTGAGCCCAAATCTAGACCTGACCTGGAGGCACAGTTTTGCAGGCTTTTGCTCCCTGTGCCCGGAAGAAGTTTGAGCCCAGGACTCTCCCTGGGGCCATCTGGGGCTGCCCAGGATGCTACAGCTGGCAGAAGATGCCACTGGCATCCCTGAAGTTTGATCATTTCCAAGGCCAGTAACTACAATGGGGCTCCCACACCTGCAGGCTGATGAGTAATGAGTACTATTAAGGCTTATTTCAAATGTAAAAAACCTTGAGATAATGTACTAAAATTGTTCAGAAGGTTGTTTTCTTAGTGAAATGCTACAGGATTTTCTTTAGCCATCCGGAGTTCCTGCCTTCGTCCAAGTGCCGGTGAAAACAAAGGTGGAAGAATTTACAATGTTGCTGAGAACTGGAGGAAACTTCGGCTGAGAACCCGAGGAGACTTTGGAGCTATTGCTGTTTCTGCTACTACAACTTAAGCTAGCTGCCTGGAGAACTTACCTGGACTGTGATTTACCTGAACTCTGAGTTAATCTATTGAGACACTGCTTTATCTGGACTGAGACAACAGACTGTAATCTACAACAACTTGTAACTCGGTATCTTTGCTAACGGTGTCATTGCTGGTATTAGTTTTCCAAGGGCTTCTTGCATGGAGCCATCAATTGGATTGGTATTGTAACATTTTGTATCCTCCCTTTCTGTTTCTAGCAGGTTATTTATGGTGTTTCTGTAAAAAACACTATGGTCCTTATTTAAATTAAACAAAAGGGGGAAATGTTAACGTCTGTAAACAAGTCAGATTGGCACCTGTTATTTTGCCAGAGAAATGTTAGAGCCTGTAAAGAAGTCTGGATGGCGCCTGGCAAAATGCCAGAGGGAGTGGTTTGTGAAGTAACAAAAGCGAGCCATTAAGTGTGGAGATTCCTTATTGTTTGACTGCTGTATCTATTTCATGCTAATTAGATAGGCTGTGTAAAATGTATAAATACTGCTCTTATTCAACAATAAACGGCTTCCAGTCCTGCTGCATCAGTCTACACAAGTTGTTCGTCACCCCCCCGGTTATTTTGCCCAGCCAGCCGGGCTACGGCACTTACCTACTGATGTGAGGATGGCCAAATGCCAGGGAAGCTCTGAAGATGGTTCTTTCCTGATAAAGCAGGTATTGGCTCACCGCTGACTCCTGACTACTTCAAGAGTTGGCAAAGGAAAGCAGATTTGAGACAGAACAAGCAATTTTGGGGAACATAGTATGGCCCACCAGTCAGAGGACACTCTGGATAGTCACAGACCAACTTGGAGCAAAGAGTTGCCTTTGTGGGTGTGGTTGTGGGTTTGTGTATCCCACTGTGTCTGTGGTTATAGACATTAGAAAAGAGAATGCATCAATGGATGTGTTCTGTCTAGTAGAAAGCTTCTCAGCATTCATCCTGCCAAATTTATGAATGGACTACGACTTTCCTTATGAATGGGCAATACCTGCTATCTTCCTAAGTTCCTGTTTTCTTCCTGAATTCTGGCCACTCTCAAGAATAGGCTCATGGTTATGTGTAAAAGATATGTACCACCTCCAAACTCTGTAACATGGCCTTGTACTGGATAGATGAAGGGAATGAAGAGGAACTCAGTAAACTCAGATATCAGTGTGACCAGTAAAGTGTCAGTGGAGAAACACTGATTTGGGCCTTTTGTTTACCTATTGTTCCGTTGCCCTGAATGTCTGGAAGGTCTTTGCCTCAGTCCACCCCTTTGTGAAGCCTGAAGAAAACAGTTTTCTAATGGAAAATAATGAGCATCACCTGTGGCTCTTTGCTTAATTGCCATGGAAAGGGATGTGTCTGAATCAGCCTCTTGGCCCTGTGTGAGGCTGTGACTTAGATTCTCACCACCTGATGAATCTAAGGAAAGATCTCATGTGTGCATCCAAAACCAAAATGGAAAAAGAGCAGTCTTGTGAATGAAGTCTCTCGCCTTCCTCTGTAAGGTTCCTGATTTCCATCAAGTGAGAATAGGTATCCTTTGGTTCAAAAAGTTTTTCAAAGCCCTGCAGAGGCAAGCCCATAGGTGCTTGGATTTTCTCATGATTCCAATTCACATAAAGAATCTAAACCCCACAGACATTAGGCTCAAATTGGAGAAGCAGAGCAGTATTAATGGCAGGCCTATTTGATCACTCCTTGTTCACAGATAGGTTGTCAAGCCACCCTGACTTTAGACAAATGAGGGTAGGGAGCATATTTTGGATACTGTCTTCAGCTGCGCCCCTCATGGAAACTTCCAGCCAGAGATAATGATGAGTGTCTATGTGGAAGTAGTTGAGAGCCATGTGGGAGTATTTTGGTTTTAATTGTGGTCATTTGTTTGGCTGATGGAAGAGATGACTGGGTCCACCTTGGCTTGAACTCTGGTGTGAGTCTTCTTAGAGACTGAGTTTGGAAATTACTGCAGAGATGTATTGCCATGAATTGTGTTGGGATTTTTGGAGGCCACACATGGTAGTGGCCTTTGGAAACTGAGATCTAGGTCCAGGGGGCTTCCCACAGAGCACTGGGAATCTGAGCCAGAATATCACATGATTTTATTCTTTAAGACTTGACAGCCAGAGTTGAGAGTAAAAACACACATGGACCTCACATTGTAGACCTCAATGGGCCTGGCTTCATTTGATCTTTTGGCCACTCTTTGGGAAGTCTTGCCTGTGAGAGTTCTCCAGATGTTTCATTGAAATGGGCTTTCTCACCATTTGATGTTTCCAGAATGAATTAAATCCCACAGTGCCTCCAACCTCATCCTTGAAAAATGGCTAGATAAACATCATAAAAATTTGAAATTCCCATCACCAGGTGACACTGGATACACTTTGGATTTCCTGTTGCTGATCATGAGTGTACCAGACAGTGCCTTGATTGACTGGGTTTCATGAAAATGGTGTAGAACAGTGATGCAAATAAGTTAAAGTCTGTTGAGTAGTGGGCCTAGAGGAGTGTTTTGCAGGTCTGTGATAAAACTTCTCTGTTGGGATTATGTGGATCTGCCAAAAGGCTTGCAACTGACATGGTGCAGCCAGCAGACCCTTGTATGTAAAGGCATCTTGTTCAATGGAGAGGTTTCAGGTCAATGTTCAGAATCAGGTTGCTATGGTCAAGGGGGCAAGCTATGTGGGATAGAAGCCTGGTTGGTGCATTCTCCTGCAGACCCTGATGCACAACACGTGACAGATCTCCCTCCAGCACTGTGACCCAGTTGAATTTCTTGTATTTCCTGAAGCCAATACCAAACTCCCAGTGCAGCAGCAAGAACACCATGAAAAGTGGAGGATGACCAAATGGCTTCACAGTCCACACGGGGCCACACTTAGCCTTCAGTGGCAGGAGTTTACTTACAAAGAGAGAATTCAGCCTTGCTGCCTCACTTTCTTTGGAAAATAAGAAACCATGTTCTGCAGGTCACATAGATGGAGACCCAGCTTTGGTGGTCTCACTAGAAAGGAAGCCATAGGTCCTGACAACAACATATACTTCAAGTGGCCAACCTCAGAGGCAGGTTCTCCAGAAGTCTTTAGGCTGGCACATCTCCATATTTGTGCAATATTTACCCTGTCCCTTACTTTTGGAAACTCCTCTACCACCTCCAAGATTGTGAACTCGTAATCATGTTCCATTCCTGATATGTATTCACACATTTTCTAACTCTTCTTCTTTTATTTTGTCTTACTTGGGGCAAAGATAGTGTCAAGGTATTGTTGTGAGTGAGAGTAGGAAGATTTTGTGTAGCACATATTTGCATACACATTTGATTCATTTTCCTATTTTACATTCAAAATACTGAATCCCTGACACTAACCCATACCCTACTAGACTCTGACCACTAATCCTAATATGGTGGAGAGAAATAATGCAAACAGAATTGAAATACAAACAGTTCAGAGGAGGCATGGTGTATAGTTGGATTTGCCTTTTGCATGATAAAGTGTAGGTGTTATAAATCTAGTCAATTTTTAATTAAAATAGTTCACCATGGGTTTTTGTAGTTAACAAATACGTGAATTCCTGTCTCCCTTTCTCTGTAGCCTATTCAGCACATGTATTTTTATATGCACATATAGAATCCTACCTGGTATCACACGTACATTTTTGTGACCTGGCTGACTTGGAGATACAAATTGTGAGAAAAGATCACTCCTCCTAAACGCTGTTGGAACTGAAAATTCAACCTATATGTGAGCTTCCTAGGAGAACAACATTGTACATAAATCCATG
Source organism: Callospermophilus lateralis (assembly GCF_048772815.1). Taxonomy (NCBI): domain Eukaryota; kingdom Metazoa; phylum Chordata; class Mammalia; order Rodentia; family Sciuridae; genus Callospermophilus; species Callospermophilus lateralis. The sequence goes on from NW_027514481.1 coordinate 985,437, forward strand.
CTCAGTACAATAAATAATTTTGCATCTGTGGATGTTATATATTTCATGATGAATATTGATTGGCTTATATATTGGTACTTTTTAATATCTCTGTGTGTGTTTTGGGTATATATATATATATATATATATATATATATATATATATACACTCTCAAGATTTTTCAAAATATGAAATATATGTGTCTTATATACACTACCGAAATTCATTCATGTTCATGTATGTGGATTTATAATAAAAATTTCACAAGATTATTCTCAGAAATATTCATTTACCTGAACTACATATTTGTTTCCTAGTACTTAAAACTAACTTCAGTGAATGGTGCATACAAATCCTAATATTTCTACAGTAATTGACCCAGTTTAACATCAATGCAATTAGATTCCTATGGGACATAGTGTGTATTTTGATGTTCATTTTTATTCAACACTGGTTCGTTAATATTTCTTCAGTTTATGCACATCATAGGATATATATTTCATCCACAAATTCACAAATTTATAGGCATTTGTTTCACTTTCAATCACTTCCTGCTTCAGAACACATGTATTCCTCCAGGTTTCTTGACTGGTCTTTTAATGAGACTTCTTTCCAAACACATTATTTTCGATTTCCATAATCACGTTTGAAGCAAATCTCACACAGTCTTTATAATAAAACATAACGCAATTATACAATTAGATGTTAACTGGTTGGAATGAATGATTGTATATCAATATAAGTTTTTTTGTATATTTTCACATATCAATTCAATCCATTATTTAAAGTGGAAACAGTTATATTATTTATTCACAGTATTGTCAATTCATGCATTAATTCTATATTCATAGACACAGGGTACAAATCTTTGTACCGCCAATAATAATTTATACATCTTCAAAATATTGCTCCCAGAAATGGTATAAGAAATACTTATGTCACCCGATCTACATATACATTTTATCATAGTAATATTCGAGACACAAAATGCAAAGGTCAAACTTATGATTGTACCAAAGCCTAAATTGAAAGTGAGCATGGATTAGTAAAAACATCCATGTCCATGTTGCCTAATGTTCTCAAATGTCAATCCTATTTGTGACAACATATTTTTTTCTTCCTAAGATTATATATTCAAACTCAACCCTGTTGAAAATATCTAATCCTATCACTCACTTTATACTTTTCCTGATTTCTTAATGTCTCTATTGATATCGGCCTTCCGACATATTTTCCCCAGTTCATCATTGTGACTGACTCTTCACATGTGCTCACATTTAAATTCACTCTCTATCCAAAACCCTGTGCTAGAGAACTTTTTGTTCAAAACCTATACTCACTCTTCTTTCTGAAACTGAATATCTTTCTAATAATTCCAACTATCCTTTTTTGACTAGAAGTTCTCTTAAACATTCCATCATCCAACGTACAAGGTCCTATGCCATTGTACATCGATTTATCTGAGACATCTCTGCAGAAAATAATTCAAATCTACGTATCCCAATCAAGGGCCCAATGCCCTTCTGGGCTTCAAATCTTACCTACATTTCTGTTTTCATACTAATATTTCACGTATATTTTCTTGTAAATATTGCAGGTTCCCAAACATTCCTGCAGAATGATTCCTAACTCATATCGAACATGTTATTAATCCTAACCATACACTGTTCCCTCAATCTAACTTTACAGAAGATTAGGGACAGAGTTGGTCTTTCAATACAGGAATGTAGCAGATCTTTCACCTGCTAAGATCCTCAAAGGTCCATACAGAAATGATCCCTGGAGAAGATGTAGGCAGCAATGAAGGACCTGAGAGAGAAAAAGTCATCTCCATGTAATGGCTCACCGCTGGCTCCTAATAACCTCACAGAGTTGGCCAAGGAGTCCAGATCTGAGACAGGACAGGCCATTTCTGGGAACATAGTATGGCCCACCAGTCAGAGGACACTCCGGATAGTCACAGACCTACTTGGGGGAAGGAGGTGCCTTTGTGGGTTGGGTGTGAGTTTGTGGTCTTTTCTCATTTTCTGAGAATAGGTAGAAAAGGCAGTTTGTTCATTTTGGAGTGGATGGTTTCTAGAAAGTCGTTTGACAAAGAGTGTGTTTCTATGTCTGGGTAACCCAATGTGTTCGTGGATGAAGACATTAGAAAGAGCATGCATCAATGGATGTTTTCTGTCTAGTAGAAAGCTTCCCAGCATTCATCCTTCCCAATTTATAGATGGACTTGGCTTGCCTTCTGGATGGGCAACACCTACTGTCTTCCTAAGTTCCTGTTTTCTGCCTGAATTCTGGCCACTAACCATAATAGGCTCATGGTTATATGTCCAAGATATGTACCACCTCCAAGATATGTACCACCTCCATGTACAGGATAGCTGAAGGGAATTGGAGCATCTCAGAAAACTCAGATATCAATGTGACCAGTAAAGTCTCTGTGGAGAAACCCTGCTTTGGGCCTTTTGCATATCTATTCTTCTGTTGCACTGAATAACAGGAAGGTCTTTGATTAGGCCACGCCTTTGTGAAGCCTGAAGAAAACAGTTTTCAAATGGAAATGAATGGGCATTACCTGGGGCTCTTTGCTTAATTGTTTGGAAAGGGATGTGTCTGAATTGGCCACTTGGCCCTGTGTGAGGCTGTGGCTTAGATACTTAGCACCTAATGGACCTAAAGAAACATCCCATGTGTGCACCCAAATCCAAATTGTCCAAAAAGCATTCATTGTGGACTATGCCTCTCGCCTTCCTCTGTAAGGTTCCTGATCTCCATCAAGTGAGAATAGGGATCCTTTGCATCAAATGAGTACTTCAAAGCCCTGCAGAGTCTAGCCCATTGGTGCTTGTGATTATGCATGACTCCAGTTCACATAAAGAATCTAAATCCCACAGTCAGTAAGCCTGAAATTGGAATTGTGGAGCAGTATTAAAGGCAGGGCTCTATGATCATTCCGTGTTCAAAGGAAGGGTGTCCAGGAAACCCTGACTTGTGACAAATGAGGTGCGAGGGTGCTTATTTTGAACACTGTGTTGGTCTGTGCCCCTCATGGAAACCTCCAGCCAGAGGTTATTATTAGTGTCTATATGGAAGAAGATGAGTGCCATGTGGGAGTCTTTTGTTTTTAATTGTGGTCATTTGTGTGGCGGTTGGAAGAGATATCTGGTTCCTCCTGGGCTTGAACTCTGGTGTGATTTCCCTTAGAGACTGAGTTGTGGAACTGTTTTCAGAGAAGTATTGCCATGAACTGTGTTGGGATTTTAGGAGGCCACACATGAGATTCGCCCTTGGAAACTGAGATCTAGGCCCAGGGTGGCTTTCCACAGAGCACAAGTAATCTCAGCCAGGATATCACAAGATTTTATTATTAAAGACTTGGCAGCCATAGTTGAGAGTCAAAACACACATGGAGCTCACATTGTAGACCTCAATGAGCCTGGCTTCATCTGACCTTTTGGCCACACTTTGGGAAGCTTTGCCTGTGATAGTTCTCCATTTCTTTTGTTCAAATTAGTTTCCTCGCCATTTAATGGTTCCTGAATGATTGGAAACCCACAGTGCCTCCAACTTCATCCTTAAAAAATAGCTAGATAAATACCACCAAATTTTTGAAATTCCCTTGACCAGGTGGCACTGGAGAACCTTTGGATTCCTGTTGCTGATCATGAGTATACCAGACAGTGCCTTGATTGACTTGGTTTCATGAAAATGGTGTAGAACAGAGATGCCAGTAAGTTGGAGCCTGCAGAGTAGTTGGCCTAGAGCAGTGGTGGGGAGGTGTCTGATATAACATCTGTGGTGAGGCCATGTTTATCTGCCATTGGCTTCCAAATGGCTTGTGACTGACATTGTGCATCCAGCAGACCCTTGTATGTAAAAGCATCTTGTTATATGGAGAGGTTTCAGGGCAATGTTCAGAATCAGGTTGCTATGGTCAATGGGGCAAGCTCTGTGGGAAAGAAGCTTGCTTGGTGCATTCTCCTGCAGACCCTGACCCACCACATGTGACAGAATTCCCTCCAGCACTTTGTCCCAGTGGAACTCCTTGTATTCCAAGAAACAAATACCAAACTTCCAGTGCAGCAGCAAGAAACACCACAAAAAGTGGAGGATGAAAAAACGGCTTTACAGTAAACACGAGGAGACACTTAGCGCGCAGTGGCTACAGTTAACCTACAAAGAGAAAATTCAGCACTGCTGCCTCATGTTCATTGGGAAATAAGAAACAATGTCCTCCAGGTCACATAGATGCAGACCCAGTTATGATGGTCTAACTAGACGGAAGCTAAATCTCCTGACAACAACATATATTTCAAGTGCCCAAACTCAGAGGCAGTTTCTCAAAAGTCTTTAGGCCAGCAGAGCTCCATGTTTGTGCAGTGTTTACCCTGTCCCTTACTTTTGGAAACTCCTATACCACCTCCAAGGATATGAACTCCTGAGCATATTCCATTCCAGATATGTATTCACAGATTTTTGTAACTCATCTCCTCTAATTGTGTCTTACTTTAAGCGAAGGTGATGTCAAGGCATTGTTCTGGATGAGAGTGGGAAGATTTTTTTGTAGCACATATTTGCATAAATATTGAATTTATTTTTCTATTTTCAATTCGAAATACTGAATCCCTGAAACTAACCCATAACCTACTAGACTCTGACTACTAATCCTAATATGATGGAGTAAAATAACCCACACAGAATAGAAATACAACCAGTTCAGAAGAGGCATGGTGTATAGTTGTACTTTCCTTTTGCATGATAAAGGGTTGGTGTTATAAATCTTGTCAATTTGTAGTTAAAATAGTCCTCTATGTGTTTTTAAAGTTAACAAATATGTGAATTCCTGTCTCCCTTTCTCTGTAGCCTATTCAGCACATGCATTTTCATATGCACATATAGAATACTACATGGTATCACACGTACATATTTGTGAGGTAACTGACTTTGCAAATACAAATTGTTAGAAGAAAACACTTCTTCTAAATGCTGTTGGAACTGAAAATTCAACCTATAAGTGAGCTTCCTAGTTGAACAACATAAATCCATATTTAGTAAAATCAATATTTTGGGATCTGTGGATGATATATATTTCATGGTGAATTTCGATTGGCATACATAATGCTACTTTGTAATGTCTGTATTTAGGTGTGTATGTGTGTGTGTGTGTGTGTGTGTGTGTGTGTGTGTGTGTATTATATATATATATTATATATATATTAATATATATATATATATATATATATATATATTCACTCTGCTGATTATTCAAAATATAAAACATATGTGTCTTATTATACACTAACTAAATTCATTCATATTCATGTATTTGGATTTATAATCAACGTTTGAGAAGATTATTCTCAGAAATATTCATCCACCTGAAATACATGTTTGTTTCCTAGTACTGAAAACTAACTTCAGGGGATCATATTATGGCGGTGATGGGAGTTCATTACCCCCGTGTACCGCCTCACATTGCAGGAGAAGGACAAGTTAGAACGGCTAAAATCTATCTTGTTAGAAATTTCCAGGAAAATTGGTGTGCTCCAAAACCTACAGGAAGGATTTCCATTGCACAAGGACCAGCTACGGGGGCTCAAACGCCAGCGATTTGTCCTCACGGAGGGTCACGCTGCTTATTCAGCAAATCACCCCACAGCTAGTGTCTGCAATGCGCGCTGGGAAACGACGAGAGAGCAACGCAAAGATATAGCCCTGTGGATTATGCGGGCTCCTGCCAGCTGTGCAATCACTGTGCTCAGTGTTGAGTTCTGGGTTTGAAACGGGGTAAGGAAGTGGTCCAATTCGGTTTTCCACACCGGTGAGAACACAGAGGAAGATAGCGGTCACCATCTTGGAGAGCGGACGTCACCATCCCTGTTTTCGACTCATCACAGCTCATTCAGATACAGAATAGGTAATTTCAGGCTGCCATTCGCCTTCATCTTGCAGACAAATTACTCAGGGTCAGTGCTGAAGAACCCACGAAAATTGCTTCTTGGATTCTGCTCCTATCAGAACATACACCGAGCCCGGAGCGGCTGAATTCCGGGTCCCGGAACTGCTCTGGCCCAGGGCTAAAGAACCTGCAGAAACTGTTTCTTGGTCTGGGTCCTGCTGAATACTGTAAAGGTAAATGCCAACTGAGCCTTCATAGACAGTGGCAACAGGATTGAGACGGGGCTTGTGAGGGCCGGTCAGGACTCACTCGTTGCTTTGGTCACCCGGAAAAGGGAAAGAAATGCTGCCATTCACATGGGATACCAACATGGCAGAGATCTGATGTGATCACAAAGCGGTGGAGGAGATAACTTCATCTATACCAGCGGCGAGAGAAATAGTTGGTCTCCTGGTAAAGAAAGTGAGTCACAAACATCCGAGTCTCTCTCACTTAGTCATCAAGCCAGAGGTGCAGAGCAGAGCTGCCGCCTGTGCCTGGAACAGGCCCAGCGACCCACCGGCATGGTAGTCACGTCACCCCAATTGGAGTAGGGGCAGAGCACACCCATGCCTGCAAGGTAGGCAGACGTACGACCGACCGGCAGAACAGGCCCAGGGGCCGGTCAGAATGGTAGACAGATCACCCCAATTGGAGGAGCATCACAGCCGCCAACCACACCTGCAATGGAGACTTTTCCACTATACAAGAGCAATATAAATATATAGGGGGAAAATTTCAAAAACACAACAGTTTCACCAAGCAGAAAGAAACGCAAGCTGTATGAAAAGACAAGAAAAGAAAGGACCACAAGCAATGCAGGTCAACTCAACTTTAGAAGAGGTAATAGATGCAGCATATGGAATGTCAGATAAAGAATTCAGGATATACATGCTTCATGTGATCTGGAATCTCAAGGAAGACATTAGACAGCGAAAATCAGACAATGAAAGATCACTTCAACAATGAATTACATAAAAAAATCCAAGTAGCAAAGATCAACTATACAGTGAGATAGAGGTTATAAAAAACAAACAAACCGAAATCTTAGAAATGCAGGAAGTAATGGACCATCTTAAAAACTCAATTGAGAATACTACCATTAGAGCAGAATACTTAGAACATCAGACAATGAAGACAAAGTATTTCAACTCCAAAAGAACATATACAGCTCAGCAAGACTGTTAAGAAACCATGAGCAAAAGTGCAAGAAATATGGGATAACATAAAGAGACCAAACATAAGAGTCATTGGGATACAGGAAAGTATAGAGGTCCAAACCAAAGGAGTGAGCAATCTATTCAATGAAATAATAGGAGAAAAATTCCTAGACTTGAAGAATGAGACAAAATCCCAAATCCTAAAAGTCTACAGGACGCCGAACATGCAATATCATAAGAGATCCACACCTAGACACATGATAATGAAGATACCCAACATACACAATAAGGAGAGAATTTTAAAAGCTACAAGAGAAAGGAAGCAGATTATAGTTAGTGGTAAACCAACCAGGATAACAGCTGATCCTTCAACACAGACTCTGAAAGCTAGAAGATCCTTTAATAACATATTTCAAACACTGAAAGAAAATGGGTTCCAACCAATAATCATGTATCCAGTGAAATTAAGCTTCAGATGGAAGATGAAATTAAAACCTTCCACAATAAACAAAAGTGAAAAGAATTTGCAGCTAGAAAACCATCTCTTCAAAACATCCTCGGCAAAACATTACAGGAAGTGGAAATGGAAAATATCAATGAAAACCAACAGTGGAAGGTAGGACATTAAAGGGGGGAAAATAATCAAAGAGGAAAACAAACTATGTTTAGTAACATAAATAAACAAATATGGCTGGAAGAACAACCCATATCTAAATAATAACCAAAAATCTTAATGGCTTAAACTCACCAATTAAGAGACACAGGCTAGTAGAATGGAACACAAAACAAGAACCAACGAAATGCTGCCTACAGGAGACGCATTTTACAGGAAAAGACATACATAGACTCAAGGTGATACTTGGAAAAATCATATCACTCTTATGAACGTTGGAAACAAGCAGGAGTTTCCATACTCATATCAAATAAAATAGATTTCAAGCCAAAGTTAATCAAAAGGGATAAAGAAGGACACTACATACAACTCAAGAAAACCATACGCCAACAAGACGTAACAATCATAAATATATATGCCCCAAACAATGGTGCAGCTTTGTTCATCAAACAAACTCTTCTCAATTTCAAGAGTCTAATAGACCACAATACAGTAATCATGAGAGACATGAACACACCTCTCTCACCACTGGACAGATCTTCCAAACAAAAGTTGAATAAGAAAACTATAGAACTCAATAACACAATTAATAACCTAGACTTAATTGACATATATAGAATGTACAACCCATCATCAAGAAGTTACACTTTTTTCTCAGCAGAACATGGATCCTTCTCAAAAATACATCATATATTATGTCACAGGGCAACTCTTAGACAATAAAAAGGAGTAGAGATAATACCATGCATTTTATCTGATCATAATGGAATGAAACTAAAAATCAATGATATAAGAAGGGAGGAAAAATCATTCATCACTTGGAGAATGAACAATAGGTTTCTGAATGATCAATGGGTTATTGAAGACATCAAAGAGGAAATTAAAAAAATTCTTAGAGGTAAATGAAAACACAGACACAATATATCGGAATCTATGAGACACATTGAAAGCAGTTCTAAGAGGAAAATTCATTGCTTGGAGTTCATTCCTTAGAAAAAGAAAAAACCAACAAATAAATGATCTCATACGTCATCTCAAAATCTTAGAAAAACAAGAGCAAACAACAGCAAAAGAAGTAGAAGGCAAGAAATAATTAAAATCATAGCAGAAATTAATGAAATCGAAACAAAAGAAACAATTGAAAAAATTGACAAAACAATACATTGGTTTTTTGAAAAAATAAATAAAATCGACAGACCCTTAGCCATGCTAACAAAGAGAAGAAGAGAGAGAACTCAAATTACTACCATATGAAATGAAAAAGGAAATATAACAAGAGACACTTCAGAAATACAGAAGAAAATCAGAAATTATTTTGAATTAATATACTCCAATAAAATAGAATATAGTGAAGGCATTGATAAATTTCTTAAGTCATATGATATGCCCAGATTGAGTCAGGAGGATATAGACAACCTAAACAGTCTAATATCAATTGAGGAAATAGAAGAAACCATCAAAATACTACCAACTAAGAAAAGCCCAGGACCGGATGGGTATAGAGCATAGTTTTAAAAAACCTTTAAAGAAAAACAAAAACCAATACTTTTCAAGCTATTTCAGGAAAAATGCAAAAATCCTCAAAAAAATTCTGGCGAATCAGACACAAAATCATATATATAAAAAAAAATGTGCACCATGATCAAGTAGGATTCATTCCTGGGATGCAAGGCTGGTACAATATACAGAAATCAATAAATGTTATTCAACACATCAATAGACTTAAAAATAAGAACCATATGATCATCTCGAGAGATGCGGAAAAAGCATTCGACAAGGTACAGCATCACTTTACGTTCAAAACTCTAGAAAAACTAGGGATAACAGGATCATACCTCAATATTGTAAAAGCAATCTATGCTAAGCCTCAGGCTAGCATCATTCTGAATGGAGAACAATTGAAGGCATTCCCCCTAAAATCTGGAGGAAAACAATGATGCCTTCTCTCACCCCTTCTGTTCAACATAGTTCTCGAAACACTGGCCAGAGCAATTAGAAAGGCTAAAGAAATTAAAGGCATAAAAATAGGAAGAGAAGAACTCAAATTATCGCTATTTGCAAATAACATGATTCTATACCTAGCAGACCCAAAAGGGTCTACAAAGAAACTATTAGAGGTAATAAATGAATTCAGCAAAGTGGCAGGATATTAAATCACCACGCATAAATCAAAGGCATTTTTGTATATCAGCGACAAATCCTCTGAAATGGAAATGAGGACAATCACTCCATTCACAATATCCTCAAAAAAATAAATAAAATACTTGGGAGTCAACCTAACAAAAGAGGTGAAAGACTTATACAATTAAAACTACAGAACCCTAAAGAGAGAAATAGAAGAAAATCTTAGAAGATGGAAAAATATACCCTGTTTATGGATAAGCATAACTAACATCATCAAAATGACAATATTACCAAAAGTTCTCTATAGGTTTAATGCAATGCCAATTAAAATCCCAAGGTCATTTCTTGTAGAAATAGATAAAACAATTATGAAATTCATATGGAAAAATAAAAGACCCAGAATAGCAAAAACAGCTCTAAGCAGGAAGTGTGAATCAGGCAGTATACCGATACCAGACCTCAAACTATACTACAGATCAATAGTAACAAAAATAGCATGGTACTGGTGCCAAAACAGGTGGGTGGACCAGTGGTACAGAATAGAGGACACAGAAACCAATCCACAAAACTACAACTATCTTATATTTGATAAAGGGGCTAAAAGCATGCAGTGGAGGAAGGATAGCATCTTCAACAAATGGTGCTGGGAAAACTGGAATTCCATATGTAACAAAATGAAACTGAATCCCCTCCTCTCGCCATGCACAAGAGTTAACTCAAAATAGATCTAGGAGGTTGATATCAAATCAGAGACACTGCATTTGGTAGAAGAAAACTTTTGCCACAATCTACATACTGTGGGGTCGGGCTCCAAATTTCTCAATAGGACACCCATAGCACCAGAGTTAATCACTAGAATCAACAAATGGGACTTACGCAAACTAAATAGATTTTTCTCAGCAAAAGAAACAATAAGAGAGGTAAATAGGGAGCCTACATCCTTGGAACAAATCTTTACTCCTCACACTTCAGATAGAGCCCTAATATCAAGAGTATACAAAGAACTCAAAAAAATTAAACAATAAGAAAATGAATAACCCAATCAACAAATGGGCCAATGACCTGAACAGACACTTCTCAGAGGAGGACATACAATCAATCAATAAGTACATGAAAAAATGCTCACCATCTCTAGCAGTCAGAGAAAAGCAAAACAAACCCACCCTAAGATACCATCTCACTGCAGTAAGATTGGCAGCCATTATGACGTCAAATGACAACATGTGCTCTCGAGGATGTGGGGAAAAGGGCACACCTTTACATTGCTGGTGGGACTGCAAATTAGTGCAGCCAATTTGGAAAGCAGTATGGAGATTTCTTGGAAAGCTGGGAATGGAACCACCATTTGACCTATTCCCCTTCTCGGTCTATTCCCTAAACACCTAAAAAGAGCATGCTACAGAGATACTGATAAATCGATGTTCATAGCAGCACAATTCACAATGGCAAGACTGTGGAACCAACCTAGATTCCCTTCAATAGATGAATGGATTAAAAATGTGGCATTTATATAGAATGGCTTTTGACTCACAAGGTGCAGCCAGCAGACCCTTATATGTAAAGGCAAATTGTTATATGGTTTGGTTTCAGGTAAATGTTCAGAATCAGGTTGCTATGGACACGGGGGCAAACTATGAGAGATAGAAGATTGGATGGTGCATTCTCCTGCAGACCCTGACCATACACACGTGACAGAACTCTCTCCAGCACTGTGTCCCACTTGAACTCCTTGTATTTCGTGATGCAAATACCAAACTCCCAGTGCAGCAGCAAGAAACCCACGAAAAGTGGAGGATGACCAAATGGCTTGACAGTTCAAACGGGGAGACACTTAGGTTCCAGTGTCCACAGTTTACTTAGGAAGAGAGAATTCAGCACTGTGGTCTCATGTTCATTGGAAAATAAGAAACCATGTCCTCCAGGTCACATAGATGCAGACCCATCTTTGAAGGTCTCACTACAAATGAAGCTAAAGCTCCTTACAACAAAATATATTTCAAGTGCCCAACCTCAGAGAGACTTTCTCAAGAAGTCTTTAGGCCAGCAGAGCTCCATGTGTGTGGACTGTTTAACCTTTCCCTTACTTTTGGAAACTCCTTTAACACCTCCAATTTTTTGAACTACTGAGCATATTTAATTCCACATATGAATTCACAGATTTTCTAACTCTTCTCCTCTAATTGTGTTTTACTAGGGTCGAAGGTAATGACAAGGCATTGTTCTTGATGACAGTTGGAAGAATTTTGCGTAGCATATGTTTGCGTACACATTGGATTCATTTTCCTATTTTCCATTCAAAATACTGAATCCCTGACACTAACCCATACCCTACTAGACTTTGACGATTAATCCTAATATGGTGAAGAAAAATAACCCAAAGAGTATAGAAATACAAGCAGTTCAGAGGAGGCATGGTGTATACTAGGTCTTGCCTTTTGCATGATAAAGGGTAGGTATTATAAAAATAGTCAATTTTTAATTGAAATAGTTCTACATGTATTTTTAAAGGTAACAAATATGTGACTTCCTGTCTCCTTTTCTCTGTAGCCTATTCAGCACATGTATTTTTATACGCACATATAGAATCCTACCTGGTATCACACATAATTTCTTTTGAGGATACTGACTTGGAAGATAAAAATTGTGAGAAGAGATCATTCCTCCTAAACGCTGTTGGAACTGAAAATTCAACCTATGTCAGCTTCCTAGTAGAACAACATTATACATGAATCCATGTTAAGCAAAATGAATATTTTTCGATATGTGGATTATATATATTTCATGATGAAATGCGATTGGCATATATATTGCTACTTTTTAATGTCTGTGCGTCTGTGTGTGTGTGTGTGTGACTCTCCAAGTTTTTTAAAATATGAAATATATCTGTATTATATACACTCCCTAAATTCATTCATGTTCATGTATGTGGATTTCTAATCAACTTTTCAGAAGATTATTCTCAGAAATATTCCTCCACCTGGAATACATATTTGTTTCCCATTACTGAAATCTGACTTCAGTTAATGGTTCATACAAATCCTAACATTTCTACATTAACTGACCCAGTTTAACATCAATGCAAGTAGATTACTATGGGACAAGATGTCAATTTTGAACTTCATTTCTATTCAACACTGCTACATTACTATTTCTTCACGTTTAGCCCATCATAGCATATATATTTCATCCACAAGTTCACAAATTTAGAGGCATTTGGTTCACTTTAAATCCCTTCCTGCTTTAGAACACATGTATTCATCCAGGTTGCTTGACTGGAATTTTTTGAGACTTCTTTCCAAACACATTATTTTCGATTTCCATAATCCTTTTGAAGAAAATCTCACACACCCTTCATGATAAACCATAACCTAATATTACCATTAGATGTATAACTGGTTGGAATGAATGATTGTATATCAATATTAGATTTCCTGTATATTTTCAGATATCAATTAAATGAATTATTTAAAGTGGAACCAGTTATATTATTTATTCACAGTATGGTCTACTCATGCATTATCTCTATATTCACAGACACAGCGTACACCTCTTTGTACCCCCAATACTAATTTATACGTCTTCTCAATATTACTCCCGGAAATGGTTGAAGAAATACTCATGTCACCTGATCTACATATACATTTTATCACAGTAATATTCTGGACAAAACTGCAAAGGTCACACTTATGATTTTACAAAGCCTAAATGGAAAGTGAACACGGATTACTAAAAACATCCATGTCCAGGTTGCCTAATGCTCTCAAATGTCATTCTTTGGTGACTACATATTTGTTTCTTCCTAAGATTATATATTCAAACTCAATCCTGTTGAAAATGTCTAATCCTAACACTCACTTTGTACTTTGCCTAATTTCCTATTGTCTTCCTTGATATTTGCTTTCCTACATTTTTTCCCTAGTTCATCTTTGTGACTGACTCTTCACATGTGCTGACATTGGCATTCACTCTCTAATCGAATCCCTGTTGCTAAAGATTTTTTTTTTCCAAATTCTATACTCACACTTCTTCCGAAAACTACCGATTATCTTCCTAATCTTACCGACTATCCCTTTTGGAGTTGATGTTCCCTTCTAAATTCAATCATCCAAGGTACAAAGTCTTATGCCATTGTATATTGATTTATCCAAGAAAACTCTGCTGAAGGTAATTCAATGCTAAGTATCCCAATCAAGGGCCCAATTCCCTTCTTGGCTTCAAATCTTACCTAGATTTCTGTTTTCATACATATATTTCACCTCTATGTTCTTATAAATATAGCAGATTCCCTATATCATTATTCATCCCTCAGAATAATTCCTAACCCAAATTGAACAAGTTATTAATGCTAACCATACACTGTTCCCTCAATCTAACTTTACAGAAGAGCGGGACAGAGTTGGTCTTACAATACAGGAATATAGGGGATCTTCCACCTGCTGAGAACCTCAAAGGTCCATGCAGATATGACCCCTGGAGAAGATATAGGCAGATATGAAGGACCAAACAAGGCCTGTGTGGAGAGCTGTTCCTGGGTGCCTATGGTTGATATACCATTCTAACTTGTAAAAGTGTCACATGAAGTAGGGGTAGCCACCAGCACTTGTCCCCGTTGAACTCCTTGTATTTCGTTAAGCAAATACCAAACTCCCAGTGCAGCAGCAAGAAACACCACGAAAATGGAGGATAAACAAATGGCTTCACAGTCCACATGGGGAGACACTTTGCCCCCAGTGGCCACAGATTACCTACAAACAGGGAATTCAGTACTGCTGCCATATGTTCATTATTAAATAAGATACCATGTTCTCCAGGTCACATAGATGCACACCCAGCTTTGATGGTCTCACTACAAAGAAGCTGTAGCTCCGGACAACAATATAAATTTAAGTGCCCAACCTCAAAGCCAGTTTCTCAAGAAGTCTTTAGGCCAGCAGAGCTCCATGTTTGGGTTGTGTTTACAATGTCCCTTACTTTGTGAAACTCCTCCACCACATCCCAGGTTGTGAACTCCTGAGAATTTCCCATTCCAGATTGGATTTATTTTCCAATTTTCACTTCTACAGTAACTGACCTAGTTTTACATCAATGCAAGTAGATTCCTATGGAATATGATGTGTATTTTGAGTTCATTTTTATTCAACACTGTTACATTACTATTTCTTCAGTTTATGCACATAATAGGATATATATTTATTCCACAAGTTAGGAAGTTTATAGGCATTTGTTTCACTTTCAATCACTTTCTGCTTCACAACACATGTATTCCTCCATGTTTCTTGACTGGTCTTCTCATGAGACTTCTTTCCAAACACATTATTTTCTATTTCCGTAATCACTTTTGAAACAAAACTCACACACCCTTCATTATAAACAATAACTCTAAGATTACCATTAGATGTATAACTCTTTGGAATGAATGATTGTATATCAATATAAGATTTCCTATATATTTTCAGATATCAATTCAATCCATTATTTAAGTGGAACCAGTTATATTTTTTCCCAGTATGATCTATTTATGCATTATCTCTATATTCATAGACACAGCGTACACCTCTTTGTACCCCCAATACTAATTTATTCGTCTTCACAATATTGCTCCCGGAAATGGTGGATGAAATACTCATTTCACCTGATCTACATATACATTTTATTACAGTAATATTCTGGAAACCAAATGCAAAGGTCACACTTATTATTGTACCAAAGCGTAAATGGAAAGTGAGCATGGATTACTAAAAACATCCATGTCCACATTGCCTAATTCTCTCAAATGTCAATCCTATTCCTGACTACATATGTGTTTCTTCCTAAGATTATATATTCAACCTGAACCCTTTGAAAATGTCTAATCCTATCACTTTATAGTTTGCCTGATTTTGTAATGTCTCTATTGATATCTGCTTTCCTACATATTTCCCAAGTTCATCATTGTGATTGACTCTTCACATGTGCTGACAAACATATTCACTCTCTAACCAAAACCCTATTGCTAAAGAACTTTTGTTCCAAATACTATACTCACTCTTCTTCCTATACCTACCGACTATCTTCCTAATTCTACCGACTATCCCTGTTTGACTGGATGTTCTCTTGTACATTCAATCATCCAAGGTAGAAGATCCTATGCCATTTATTATAGATTTATTTTAGACATCTGTGCAGAAAGTAATTCAATGCTAATTATCCCAGTCAAGGTCCCAATGCCATTCTGGGCTTCGAATCTTACCTAGATTTCTGTTTTTATAATTATATTTCACCTCTATATTCTTTTAAATATTTTAGGTTCCAAATACCATCATTCATCCAGCAGAATGATTTCTAACCCAAATCAAACATGTTGTTAACCTTAACCATTCACTGTTCCATCAATCTAACTTTACGGAAGAGCAGGGATAGAGTTGGTCTTAAAACACAGGAATGTATGAGATATTTCACCTGATGAAAACCTCAAAGGTACATGCATAAATGATCCCTGAAGAACATGAAGGCAGCTATAAAGGACCTGAGAGAGCAAAAGTCATCTTCAATGGCAAACAACCTGGTCAGGATGAAGGGTTCTGTCTGAATCAGCCTCTCTCTTCTTAATGTAGAGAAAATGGACCAAACCCAGCCTGTGTGGGTAGCTGTTCCAGGGCGCCTATTATTGATATACCATTCTAACTTGTGAAAGTGTAACAGGAAGTAGGGGCAGCCTCCTTCTCATGTGACACTTGGAAGCCACTGGTAGGACAAAGTGATTGCCAAGGCAGTAACCTCATTCAGTTCCTGAAGGAAGTGACCTCACCTCACTTCCTTGGTGATTAAAATCTCTGAACTTGGGATTCATGAAGCCAGTCACCCATAGCCAGTCTCAGTCCCAGTCCCAGTGGTCACACTTGTTTGGATTTACCAAAGACAGAGTCAGTCTTTCTTGGTAACTACTGATCTGAGGATGGCCAAATGCCAGGAAAGCTCTGAAGAGGAGCCGTTTCTGAGAAAGCAGGTAGTGGCTCACCTCTGGCTCCTGACACCTTCACAGAGTTAGCCAAGGAGACCAGATCTGACACAGGTCAGGCCATTTCAGGGGAATATAGTATGGTCCACCAGTCAGAGGACACTCTGGATATTCACAGACCTACTTGAGTTAAGGAGGTGCCTTTGTGGGTGTGGGTGTGAGTTTGTGGTTTTGTCTAATGTTTTGAGAATAGGTTGGAAAGGCGGTTTGTTTGGATTGGAGTGGACTGTTTCTAGTAAGTCGTTTGACAAGGCGAGTGCTTCTATGTCTGTGTTTCCCACTCTGTCCGTGGTTGTAGACATTAGAAAAGACAATGCATCAAGGATGTGTCCTGTCTAGTAGAATGCTTCCCAGCATTCTTCCTGCCCGATTTAGGAATGGACTGTGGCTCGCCTTATGCATGGGAAACACCTACTAACTTTCTAAGTTCCTGTTTTCTTCCTGAATTCCGGCAAATCTCAAGAATAGGCCCATGGTTTTGAGTCCAAGATATGTACCACCTCCAAGCTCTGTGACATGGCCATGTACTTGATAGCTGTAGGGAATGGGAACATCTTAGAAAACTCAAATAACTGTGTGACCAGTAAACTCTCAGTGGAGAGACCCTGCTTTGGTTTATTTGCATACTTATGGTTATGTTGCCCTGAATGTCAAGAAGGTCTTTGCCTCAGGCCACCCCTTTGTGAAGCCTGAAGAAAACTGTTTTCAAATGGAAATAAATGGGCATAACATGTTGCTCTTTGCTTAATTGCTTTGGAAAGGGATGTGTCCGAATCAGCCTCTTGGGCCTCTGTGAGGTTGTGGCTTAGATTCTCAGCACATGATAGATCTAAAGATAGATTCCATGTGTGCAATCAAAACCAAAATGGCAAAAAAATTAGTCATTGTGGATGAGTCTCTTGCATTCCTCTGTTAGGTTCTTTACCTCCATCAAGTGTGAATAGGAATCCTTTAGGTCAAATGAGTTCTTCAAAGCCCTGCAGAGGTGCTTGTGTTTTCTCAAGACTCCAAATCACATAAAGAATCTATACCTGAGAGTCAGTAGGCCTGAAATTGGAGAAGGAGAGCAGTATTAATGGCAGGCCTATTTGATCACTCCTGGTTCACAGGAAGGGTGTCCATGTCACCCTGACTTTAGGCAAATGAGGGGCAAGCAACATTATTTTGGACACTCTCTTGGGATGCATTCCGCATGGTAACCTCGAGCCAGAGGTTATGATGAATGTCTATATTTAAGAAGATGAGGGCCATGTGGGTGTATTTTGGTTTTAATTGTGGTCATTCTTGTGGCAGTTGGAAGAGATGACTGGATCCACCTGGGCTTGAACTCTGGTGTCATTCCCCTTAGAGACTGAGTTCTGGAACACACATCAAGGAAGAATTGCCATAAATTGTGTGGGGATTTTAAGAGGCCACGCATGAGAGTCGCCCTTGGAAACTGAGATCTATGCCCACGGTGGCTTTCCACAGAGCACTGGGAATCTCAGACAGGATATCACATGATTTAATTCTGACAGACTTGGCAGCCATATTTGATAGTCAAAACACACATGGACCTCAATTGTAGACCTCAATGGGCGTGGCTTCATGTGACCTTTTGGCCATGCTCTGGGAAGCCTTGCCTGTGAGAGTTCTCCAGAGCTTTCATTGAAATGATCTTCCTCAACATTGAATAATTCCTGAATGAATTGAAATAAACAGTGCCTCCAACTTTATCCTTGAAAATTGGCTAGATAAATACCATGAAATTTTTAAAATTCCAATGACCAGGTGGCACTGAAGAACCTTTGGATGTCCTGTTGCTGATCATGAGTGTACCAGACAGTGCCTTGATTAACTGGTTTTCATGAATATGGTGTAGAACAGAGATGCCAGTAATTTGGAGCCTGCAGAATAGTGGGCCTAGAGCAGAGGTGATTAAGTGTGTGATAAAACATCTGTGGTGGGGTCATGTGGATCTGCCATTGTCTTCCAAATGGCTTGTGACTGACATGGTGCAGCCAGCAGAACATTGTATGTAAACGCATCATGTTATATGGAGAGGTTTAAGGGCAATGTTCAGAATCAGGTTGCTATGGTCACGGAGGCAACCTATGTGGTATACAAGCCCTGTTGGTGCATTCTCCTGCAGACCCTGACCCACCACATGTGACAGAACTTCCTCCAGCACTGTGGTCAAGTTTAACTCCTTGTATTTCATGAAACAAATACAAAACTCTGAGTGCAGCAGGAGACATTATAAAAAGTGGAGGTTGATGAAATGGCTTCACAGTCCACATGGGGAGACACATAGACCCCAGTGGCCATAGTTTACCTACAAAGAGAGAATTCAGCACTGCTGCTTCATGTTAATTGGAAAATTATAAACCATGTGCTCAAGGTCACAGAGATGCATAAACAGCTTTGATGGTCTTACTAGAAAAAAAGGTAAAGCTCCTGAAGAAAACATATATTTCAACTGTCCATCTTAGAGGCAGTTTCTGCAGAGTCTTTAGGCTGGCAAATCTTCATGTTTGTGGAGTATTTACATAGTCCCTTACTTTTGGAAACTCCTCTACCATCTCCAAGGTTGTGAAATCCGGAGCAGTTTTCATTTCAGGTATGAATTCAAAGATTTTCTAACTCTTTTCCTCTAATTGTGTCTTACTTGGGGTGAAAATAATGTAAAGTTATTGTTCTAAATGAGAGTGGGAAAATTTTTGTGTAACACTAATTTGCATACACATTGATCCATTTTCCAATTTTCCATTTGAAATACTGAATCCCTGACAGTAACTCATACCCTACTATACTCTGACTACTAATCCTAATATGATGGAGAATAATACCCAAACAGAATGAAAATACAAGCAGTTCAGTGGAGACATGGTGTACAGTTGGACTTCCCTTTTGCATGATTAAGGGTAGGTGTTATAAATCTACTCAATTTTTAATTGAAATAGTCCTCCATGTGTTTTTAAAGTTCACAAATATGTTAATATGTCTCCCTTTCTCTGTAGCCTACTCAGCACATGTATTTTTATATGCACATAGAGAATCCTACCTGGTATCACACGTACATTTTCATGAGTTGGCTGAATTGGCAGATACAAATTGTGAGAAGAGATCAGTCCTCCTAAACCCTGTGGGAACTGAAAATTCAAACTATGTGTGAGCTTCCCAGTAGAACAATATTATACATAAATCCATGTTCAGTATAATAAATATTTTTGCATCTGTGGATGATGTATATTACATGATGAATTATGATTAGCATGTATTTATTGATACTTTTTAATGTATATTTGTGTTTATTTAATATATATATATATATATATATATATATATATATATATATATCCAGATTTCTCAAAATATGAAATATATGTGTCTTATACACACTCTGTAAATTCATTCATGTTCATGTATATGGATTTATAATCAACTTTTCAGAAGATAATTCTCAGAAATATTCATCCACCTGAAATACATATTTGTTTCCCAGTACTGAAAACTAACTTCAATCAATGGTGTTTACAAATCCTAATATTTCTACAGTAACTGAACCAGTTTAACATCAATGCCAGTAGATTCCAATGGGACATGATGTCTATATTGACCTTCATTTTAATCCAACACTGGTACATTACTATTTCTTCAGTTTTTGCACATCATAGGATATGTATTTCATCCACAAGTTCACAAATATATAGGAATTTGTTTCACTTTCAAACACTTCTTGCTTCAGAACACATGTATTCCTCCATGTTACTTGATTCATCTTTTCATGAGACTTCTTTCCAAATACATTATTTTCAATTTCCATAATCAATTTCGAAGCTAAACTCACACACTCTTCATGATGAACCATAACATTAATATTAACATTAGATGTATAACTGGTTGGAATGAAAAATTGTATATCAATATAAGATTTCCTCTATATGTTCACGATTCAATTCAATCCATTATTTAAAGTTGGAACCAGTTATGTTTTTTATTCACAGTATTGTCTATTAATGCATTATCTGTATATTCATAGATACAGTGTACTCCTCTTTGTCCCTTCAATACTAATTTATACGTCTTCAAAATATTGCTCCCAGAAATGGTGGAAGAAATACTCATGTCACCTTATCTATATATAGATTTCATCACAGGAATATTCTGGACACAAAAAGCGAAGGTCACACTCATGATTGTATCAAAGCCTAAATGCCAAGGGAGCGTGGATTACTAAAAAGAACCATGTCCAGGTTGCCTAATGCTCTCAAATGTAAATCCAATTGGTGACTACATATTTGTTTCTTCCTAAGATTATATATTCAACCTCAAACATGTTGAAAATGTCTAATCCTATCACTCACTTCATACTTTTCCTGATTTCGTAATATCTTTATTGATACCTGCTTTCATACATATTTCCCCCAGTTCATCATTGTGACTGACACTTCACATATGCTGACATTTACATTCACTCTCTACCCGAAACCCTATTGCTAAAGAACTTTTGGTCCAAATCCTATACTCACTCTTCTTTCTAAACCTACTGACTATCTTCCTAATGCTACTGACTATAGTTTTTTGACTCGATGTTCTCTTCGACAATCAATTATCCAAGGCATAAGGTCCTATGCCATTGTATATCAATTTATCTGAGACACATGTGCAGAACATAATTCAAACCTAAGTATCCCACTCAAGGGCCCAGTTCCCTTCTGGCTTCCAATCTTACCTAGATTTCTGTTTTTATACTTATATTTTACCTATATATTTTTGTAAATATCACAGGCTCCCAATACCATTATTCATCCGGCAGAAAGATTCCTAACGCAAATCAAACATGTTATTAACCCTAAACATACACTTTTCCCTCAATCTAACTTTACAGAAGAGGAGGGACAGAGTTGGTCTTACAATACAGGAATGTAGGGGATCTTCCACCTGCTGAGGACATCAAAGGTATATGCAGAAATGATCCCCTGAGATGATGAAGGAAGCTATGAAGGACCTGAGAGAGCAAAAGACATCTTCCATGGCAAACTATCTGGTCAGGATGAAGGGATGTGTCTCAATCAGCCTCTACCTTCTTAATGTAGAGAAGATGGACCAAACCATTCCTGTGTGGAGAGCTGTTCCCAGGTACCTATGGTTGGTATACCATTCTAACTGTGAAAGTGTGACAGGAATAGGGACAGCCTCCATCTCATGGGGCTTTTAGATGTAACTTTTAGGACAAAGTGGTTGCAAAGTCAGTGACCTCATTCAGTTCCTGAAGGAAATGACCTCACCTCACTGCCTTGGTGATGGAACTCTCTGGACGTTTGATCCTGGAAGACAGGCACCAAGAGCCAGTCACAGTCCCAGTCCCAGTGGTCTCACTTGTTTTGATTTATCAAGAACAGAGTCAGTCTTTCTTAGTACCTACTGATGTGACGATGGCCAAATGACAGGAAAGCTCTGAAGAGGAGCTTTTCCTGGGAAATCAGGTAGTGGCTCACCCATGGCTCCTAACAACTTCAAAGTGTTGGCCAAGGAGACTAGATCTGATACAATACAGGCCATTTTGGGGGAACATACAATGGCCCACCATTCCGGGGACACTCTGGATAGTCACAGACTTACTTGAGCAAAGGAGGTGCCTTTGAGTGTGTGTGTGTGGGTTTGTGGTTTTGTCTCATGTTCTGAGAATAGGAAGGAAAGGCTCTTTGTTTGGATTGGTGTGGACTGTTTCCAGTAAGTCGTTTGACAAGGCGAGTGCTTCTATGTCTGTGCATCCCACTCTGTCCGTGGTTGTAGACATTAGAAAAGAGAATGCATCAATGGATGTGTCCTGTCTAGTAGAAAGCTTCCAAACATTCATCCTGCCAAATTTACAAATGGACTGCAGCTTGTCTTATTGAAGGGCAACATCTGCTCTCTTACTAAGTTTCTGTTTTCTTCCTGAATTCTGGAAACTCTCCAGAATAGCCTCATGGTTTTGTGTCCAAGATATGTACCACCTCCAAGCTCTGTGATATGGTGATGTACTGGATAGCTGAAGGGAATGGCGAGCATCTAAGAAAACTCAGATATCAGTGGGACCAGGAAAGTCTCAGTGGAGAAACCCTTCTTTCGGGCTTTTGCTTACCTATTGTTCTGCTGCCCTGAATTTCAGGAAGGTTTTTACCTCAGGACACTCATTTGTGAAGCCTGAAGAAAACAGTTTTCAAATGGAAATGAATGGGCATCACCTGTGGCTCTTTGCTTAATTTCATTGGAAATGGATGTTTCTGAAACAGCCTCTTGGCCCTGTGTGAGGCTGTGGTTAGATACTCAGCACCTTATACATCCCACGTGTTCATCCAAAACCAAAATGACCAAAAGAGCAGTCCTTGTGGATGAAGTCTCTCCCTACCTCTGTAAGGTTCCTGACCTCTATCAAGTGAGAATAGGGTGCCTTTGGGTCAAATGAGTTCTTCAAAGCCCTTCAGAGGCTAGCCCATAGGTGATTCCAATGATTCCAATTCACATGAAGATTCTAAACCCCACAGTCAGTAGTCCTCAAATTGGAGAAGCAGAGCAGTATTAACGGCAGGTCTATTTGGTCAGTCATGGTTCACAGAAAGGTGTTCAGGCCACCCCAACTTTAAGCAAATGAGGGGCAAGGGAGCTTATTTTGGACACTGTCTTGGGCTGTGACCCTCATGGAAACCTCCATCCAGAGGTTAAAATGAGTGTCTATATGGAAGAAGATGATGGCCATGTGGAAGTGTTCTGGTTTTAATTGTGGTTATTAGTGTGGTTGTTGAAAAATATGACTGGCTCCACCTGGTCTTGAACTCTGGTGTGATTCCCCTTAGAGACTGAGTTCTGGAACTGATCTCAGAGAAGTATTGCCATGAGTTTTGTTGGGATTTCAGAAGGCCATGCATGAGAGTCACCCTTGGAATCTGAGATCTGTGCCCAGGAAGGCTTTCCACAGAGCACAGGGAATCTCAGCCAGGTTATCACATAATTTTTTTCTGAAAGAATTAGCAGCCATAGTTGAGAGGCAAAACAGGCAAGGATTTTACATTGTAGACCTCAATGGGCCTGGCTTCATGTGACCATTTGGCAACACTTTGGGAAGCCTTGCCAGTGAGAGTTATCCAGAGCGTTCATTGAAATGGGCTTCCTCACCATTTAATGCTTACTGAATTAAATGAAACCCTCAGTGCCTACAACTTCATCCTTGAAAAATGGGCTCGATAAAAACCATGAAATTTTTGAAATTCCCATGACCAGGTGGCACTGGAAAACCATTGAAGATCCTGTTGCTGATCATGAGTGTACCAGAAAGTGCCTTGATTGACTGGGTTTCACAAAAAAATTGTGTAGAACAGAGATGCCAGTAAGTTGGAACCTGCTGAGTAGTGGGCCTAAAGCAAAGGTGGGTAGGTGTGAGATAAAACATCTCTGGTGGTTTCATGTGGATCGGCTGTTGGCTTTCAAATGGCTTGTGACTGACATGATGCAGCCAGCAGACCCTTATATGAAAAGGCATCTTGTTATATGGATAGGTTTCTGGGCAATGTTCAGAATTAGGTTGATATGGTCAAGGGGGCAAGCTATGTTGGACATAAGCCTGGTTGGTGCATTCTCCTGCAGACTCTGTCCCACCACACGTGACAGAACTCCCTCCTGCACTGTGTCCCAGTTGAACTCCTTGTATTTCATGAAGCAAATACCAAACTCCCAGTGCAGCAGCAAGAATCACCACGAAAAGTAGAGTATGACCAAATGGCTTCACAGTCCACACGAAGAGACACTTATCCCCCAGTTGCCACAGTTTACCTACAAAGTGAGAATTCAGCACTGCTGCCTCATTTTCATTGGAAAATAAGATACCATCTCCTCCAGGTCACATAGATGTTGACCCAGTTTTGATGCTCTCACTACATAGGATGCTAAAGCTACCGACAACAACATACATTTCAAGTGTCCCAACTCAGAGGCAGTATCTCAAGAAGTCTTTAGGCCTGCAGAGCTCCATGTTTGTGGAGTGTTTACCTTGTCTTTTATTTTTGGAAAGTCATCTACCACCTCCAAGGTTGTGAACTCCTGAGCATATTCCATTCCGGGTATGTATTCACAGATTTTCTAACTCTTATCCTCTAATTGTGTATTTCTTCCAGCGAGGGTAATATCAAGGGATTGTTCTTAATGTGAGTGGGAAGATTTTTGTGTAGCACATATTTGCAAACACATTGGGTTTACTTTCCTATTTTCCATTCGAAATACTGAATCTCTGACACTAACCCATACCCTACTAGACTCTGACTACTAATCCTTATATGATGGAGAATAGTAACCCAAACAGAATACAAACACCAGCAATTCAGAGAAGGCATGATATGTAGTTGGACATCCCTTTTGGATTATATTGTGTAGGAGTTAAAATACATATTTAATGTTTATTGACATAGTTCTCCATGTGTTTTTAAAATTAACAAATATGTGAATTCCTCTCTCCCTTTTCTGTAGCCTATTAAGCACATGTATTTTTATATGCACAAATAGAATCCTACCTGGTATCACATGTACATTCTTCTGAGGTGGCTGACATGGCAGATAAAAATTGTGAGAAGAGATCACTCCTCCTAACCTCTGTTGGAACCGAAAATTTAACCTATGGGTGAGCTTCCTAGTTGACCAACATTATGCATAAATCCATTTTCAGTAAAATGTATATTTTTGGATAAGTGGATGATATTTAATGATGAATTTCGATTGGCATATATATTGCTACTTTTTAATGTCTCTGTGTGTGTGTGTTTGTGTGTGTGTGTGTGTGTGTGTGTGTATATATATATATACTCTACAGATTTTTCAAAATATGAAATATATGTGTCTTATTATACACTTCCTAAAATCATTTATATTCATGTATGAGGATTTATAATGAACTTTTCTCAAGATTATTCTCAGAAATATTCATCCACCTGAAATACATATTTGTTTCCTAATACTGAAAACTAACTTCAGTGAATGGTGCATACAAATCATAATATTTTGACATTGCAAGAGGGCCGTGAATAGAGAGCATCATACCCATTGTACCGCGCCACTGCGCAGGTGACTAACGACTAAGAACGACAAAAAACTATCTTGTTAGGAACTTACAGCAAAATGGGGGTGCACTGAAACCTAGAAGAAGGATTTCTAGCACTGAGGTCCGGTAAATGAGTCCCAAACATGAGCCAACTCTGCGACCGGAGATCCTGTCTGACTGATCCACGCGACCCGTCCACTGGCTACAGACAGCAGGGCACCACCGAGATGCGATCAATAATCACGGAGAAACGTTGATGCAGATTCTGTGGAATTCTGCCTGTAGAGTCCCCACTGAGCCCTGGGCTGAGTTCAGGGTTTCAGATGGGGAAGGAAGTGGTACAGTTCTAACCCCCACAATAGAAACTCCACGAAGGAAACCAACGGCCACCATCTTGGTGAGCTGAAGTAACGACAGCCACTCCCCTACAGATTGCAACAATAAAACAGGTGCTGTTACTCAGCTCATTTCCCATACTTCGGGGAATTTGCATCAAATCTCTCCTAGGCTTTCTGGGGCAGAGATTATCAGAGCGAGCCTGCATAAAGACAGGGGAAAACTAGAGGCACCTGACTTCCAACTCCCCCTCCCATCAGTGGTGAAAAAAACCTGTCTAGCCAGCGCTGAGAGAGGGGCAAGCGGAAAAAAAAATCAAAACAATAGAGTGCCGGGGTTCCCAAGAGCCAACTGTGCAATCAGAGATCCGCGCTGATTGAATCATGCAGCCAGGCCTGTTGTTACAGATGGCAGGGCACCACCGAGAAGTGACCTGAAGCAGGGAGAAATGTTGCTGCGGATTCTGTGGAATCCTGCCGGCTGAGCTCCCACTGATCCCCGGGCTGAGTTTGGGAATTCAGACAGGGAAGAAAGTGGTATAGTTCTATCCCCCACAAAAGAAACTCCACCAAGGAAACCAGCGGCCACCATCTTTGAGATCTGAAGTAACCACCGCCCCTCTCCAATAGATTGCAACAATAAAACAGATGTGTGTTACTCAGCTCATCTCTCATACAGCGGGGAATTCGCATAAAATGTCTCCTAGGCTTTCCGGGGGAGGGTTAATCAGAGCAAGCCTGCATAAAGACGCAAGAAAAACTAGAGACACCTGACTTTCGACTCCCCCTACCATCAGTGGCGATAACAAAACGTGTATAGCTAGTGCTGGGGGAGGGGCAAGCGGAAAAAATCAAAACAATAGAGTGTCTGGGTTCCCAAAAGACACCCTCCACACCCAACAAACGGCAGGCACAGAGTACAGTTTGAACTGCCGAGAGGCATCACTCAGGGGAAATCTGGTCTAGAAAAAGAAACCAGGACAAGCAGGAGAAACCAAAGGACTAGAAGGCAGGCCCTTGTGACTGGGCAGCTGGAGACCGCAGACCTGCACGTGACATTCCACCCACTGCCTGAGTGACTGGGGGGCTGAGGAATGCCCGCCCGCCAGCAACCGAGCGTGAGACTGCGTGGCTAGAGATTGCCAACCCAACGGCGACAGCCCACCTGCTGCCCGCGTGACTGGGCGGCAGAAGACCGCCTGCCCGCTGGCAACAAACCGCGCAATTGGGCGGCTGGAGACCACCCGCCTGCCAGTGACCCAGAGCTGAAACAAACCAGAGACAGTCAAGTCCCACCCCCCAATTCGGACACCTCGGCAAGGAGCCTGGGGCCCGCCAAAGCAGAGAGGTGACATCACTGGAGCTCAGCCTTCGGAATTACTTCCAAGCGGAATCCACTTTAGCAGGCATAGTTTACCAACACAAAGGAGAGACAACAGAGATATACAACACCAAAACAAATCTAAAGAATAAAGCAGAAACACAGCAATCAAATAGAGCTGGAAAGTAACGTGAACATCATGAAAAAAACAAGGGCAAAAAAGGAGTACAAACAATGCAGGACAACTTAATTCTACAGGAGGACCTTGAAGCATCAGAAACAGGGATAGGGAAAGAACTCAAGGCATACCGAACTCAGATGGAAAGGAATATTAGAGAAGACATGAGGCAGCAAGTCCAAGCAATAAAAGTATATTTTGAAAATGAATTAAACAAACAAATTCAAATGGCAAAGAATGAGCATTACCAGGAGATAGAGATATTAAAAAAAAATATTAAACAGTAATCTTAGAAATGCAGGAAAATATAAACAAAATTAAAAACTCAAACGAGAATATTACAAATAGACTAGATCAAGTAGAAGTCAGAACATCAGAAAATGAAGACAAAGTTTATCAACTTGAAAAGAATTGAGTAAACACAGAAAAGATGCTTAAATCCCACCAGGAATTTATTCAAAAGATATGGGATGTCATAAAAAAACAAAAAACAAATTTAAGAGTCATCAGGATAGAAGAAGGCATAGAGATTCAAACCAAAGGAATGGACAACATATTAAATGAAATAATTCTATAAAACTTCCCAGAGATAAATGATGGATTGGATTGCCAATTCCTGGAAGCCTACAGGACCCCAAACATTCAAAACCAAAATAGACCAACTAGAAGACATATAATTATGAAGATAGCCAACATACAGAACAAGGAGAGAATATTAAAAGCTACAAGAGAAAGGAGGCAGATTACATTCAGGGGTAAACCAATTAGGTTAACAACTGATTTTTCATCACATTCGTTGAAAGTGAGAAGATCCTGGAACAATGTAATTCAAATGCTGAAAAAAAAAAAGAATTCCAACCAAGAATACCATATAAAGCAAAGTTAAGCTTCAGATTTGACAATGAAATTAAAGTCTTTCACGATAAACAAAAGCTAAACAATTCTCAGCCAGAAAACCAGCACTGCAAAGCATTTTGTGCAAAATACTACAAGAAGAAGAGTTAAAAAATAGTGCCCAAAACTAACAGTGGGAAGTATCTCAGTAAAGCGGGAGGAAAGTAACCAAAAAAGTAAAAACTATCCAAACTAAAATATAATAAATAAATAAACATGACTGGAAGTACAAATCATATTTCAATTGTAACCTTAAATGTTAATGGCCTAATTTCACCAATCAAGAGACATGTGCTAGTGACCTGGATCAAAAAAACAAATCCAACAATATTCTGCGTTCAGAAGACTCATATGATAGGAAAAGACATACACAGGCTGAAGGTAAAAGGTTGGGAAAAATCATAACACTCACACGGCCCTCGGAAGCAAGAAGGATTTGCCATACTCATATGGAATAAAATCAACTTCAAACCTAAGTTAATCAAAAGGGATAAAGAATGACACTATATTCTGTTAAAAGGAATCATCCACCAACAAGAAAAAAACAATTATCAATTTGTATGCACCAAGCAATGGAGGTGCAATGTTCATAAAACAAACTCTCCTCAAGTTCAAGAGTCAAATAGACTACAACACAATAATTATGGGTGACTTCAACATACCACTCTCGGCATTAGAGAGATCCTCTAGACAAAAACTGAATAAAGAAACTATAGAACTCAACAGCACAATCAATAACCTAGACTTAACCGACATATATAGAATATATCAACCATCATCAAGTGGATACATGTTCTTCTCAGCAGCACATGGATACTACTCAGAGATACACCATATATTATGCCATAGGGCAATTCTTAGTAAATATAAAGGCATGGAGATTATACCGTGCACCATATATGATCATAATGGAATGAAACTGGAAATCAATGAGAAAAGAAAGAAGGAAAAATCCTACATCACATGGAAAATGAACAACAAGCTACTGAATGATCAATGGGTTACAGAAGACATAAAGAAGGAGATAAAAAAATTCTTAGAGAAAAATGACAATACAGACACAACATATCGGAATCTATGGGACACAATGAAAGCAGTTTTAAGAGGGAAATTCATTTCTTGGAGTTCTTTCCTCAAAAAAAGAAAAATACAACAAATAAATGAACTTAAACTACACCTCAAAAACCTAGAAAAGGAAGAGCAAAACAACAGAAAATGTAGTAGAAGACAAGAAATAATTAAATTTAGAGCAGAAATCAATGAAATTGAAACAAAAAAAGTTGAAAAAATTGATAAAACTAAAAGTTGGTTCTTTGAAAAAATAAATAAGATCGACAGGCCCTTAGCCATGCTAAGGAAAAGAAGAAGAAAGAGAATTCAAATTACTAACATATGGGATGAAAAAGGCAATATCACAACAGACACTACAGAAATACAGAAGATAATTAGAAAGTATTTTGAAACACTATATTCCAACAAAATAGAATATTGTGAAGATATTGATAAATTTCTTAAGTCATACGATCTGCCCAGATTGAGTCAGGAAGACACAAACAATTTAAACAGGCCAATAACAAAGGAAGAAATAGAAGAGGCAATCAAAAGACTACCAACCAAAAAAAAGCCCTGGACCGGATGGGTATACAGCGGATTTCTACAAAACCTTCAAAGAAGAATTAAAACCAATATTTTTTCAAGCTTTTTCAAGAAATAGAAAAAGAAGGAGCTCTTCCAAATTCATTCTATGAGGCCAACATCACCCTGATCCCGAAACCAGACAAAGACACTTCAAAGAAAGAATACTACAGACCAATATCTCTAATGAACTTGGATGCAAAAATTCTCAATAAAATCCTGACGAATCAAATACAAAAGCATATCAAAATAATTGTGCACCATCATCAAGAAGGATTCATCCCCGTGATTCAAGGATGGTTCAATATACGAAAATCAATAAATGCCATTCACCACATCAATAGAATTAAAGACAAGAACCATATGATCATCTCGATAGATGCAGAAAAAGCACTTGACAAAGTTCTGCATCACTTTATGTTCAAAACACTATAAATACTAGGGATAACAGGAACTTACCTCAAAATTGTAAAAGCTATATATGCTAAACCTCAGGCTAGCATCATCCTAAATGGAGAAAAACTGAAGGCATTCCTTCTAAAATCTGGAACAAGACAGGGATGCCCTTTATCACCACTTCTATTCAATTTAGTTTTGAAATACTAGCCAGAGGAATTAAACAGACCAAAGAAATTAAAGGCATAAAAATAGGAAAAGAAGAATTTAAAGTATCACTATTTGCAGATGACATGATAATATATTTAACAGACACAAAAAGGTCTACAAAGAAATGGCTAGAGTTAATAAATGAATTCAGAAATGTGGCAGGATATATAATTAACACGCATAAATCAAAGGCATTCCTGAATAACAGTAACAAAACTTCTGAAATGGAAATGAGGAAAACCACTCTATTCACAATATCCTCAAATAAAATAAGATACTTGGGAATCAACCTAACAAAAGAGGTGAAAGATTTATATAATGAAAACTACAGAACTCTAAAGAGAGAGATAGAAGAAGATCTCAGAAGATGGAAACATGTGCCCTGTTCATGAATAGGCAGATCTAACAACATAAAAATGGCAATATTACACAAAGTTCTCTACAGGTTTAATGCAATGCCAATCAAAATCCCAACGGCATTTCTTGTAGAAATAGATAAATCAATCATGAAATTCATATGGAAAAACAAAAGACCCAGAATAGCAAAAGCAACTCTAAGCAGGAAGTGTGAATCTGGAGGTATAGCGATACCAGAGTTTAAACTGTACTACAAAGCAATAGTAACAAAAACAGCATGGTACTGGTACCGAAAAAAGCAGGTGGACCAGTGGTACAGAAGAGAGGACACAGAAACCAATCCACAAAATTACAACTTTCTTATATTTGATAAAGGGGCTAAAAGCATGCAATGGAGGAAGGGTAGCATCTTCAACAAATGGTGCTGGGAAAATTGGAAATCCATATGCAACAAAATGAAACTGAATTCCCTTCTCTCGCCATGCACAAAATTTAACTCAAAATGGATCAAGGATCTAGATATAAAATCAGAGACACTGCATTTCATAAAAGAAAAAGTTGGCTACGATCTACATACTGTGGGGTCGGGCTCCAAATTTCTTAATAGGACGCGCATAGCCCAAGAGTTATTAGCAAGAATAAAAAAATGAGACTTACTTAAACTAAAAAGTTTTTTTTCTCTGCCAGAGAAACAATAAGAGAGGTAAATAGAGAGCCTACATCCTGGGAACAAATTTTTACCCCTCACACTTCAGATAGAGCCCTAATATCCTGAATATACAAAGAATTCAAAAAAAACTATCAATAAGATAACAAATAACCTAATCAACAAATGGGGCAAGGACCTGAAATGACACTTCACCGAGGAGGACATACAATCAATCAACAAGTACATGAAAAAATGCTCACCACATCTAGCAGTCAGAGAAATGCAAATCAAACCCACCCTAAGATACCATCTCACTCCAGTATGATTGGCAGCCATTATGAAGTCAAACAACAAGTGTTTACGAGGATGTGGGGAAAAGGGGACACTTGTACACTGCTGGTGGGACTGCAAATTGGTGAGGCCAACATGGAAAGCAGTATGGGAATTCCTAGGAAAGCTAGGAATGGATCCACCATTTGAACCAGCTATCGCCCTTCTCGGACTATTCCCTGAGGATCTTAAAAGAGTGTACTAAAGGGATACTGCCACATCAATGATCATAGTGGCACAATTCACAATAGCTAGACTGTGGAACCAACCTAGATGCAATTCAATAGATGAATGGATAAAAAAAATGTGGCATCTATACACGATGGATGCAGCACTAAAAAATGACAAAATCATAGAATTTGCAGGGAAATGGATGGCATTAAAGCAGATTATGCTAAGAGAAGCTAGCCAATCCTTAAAAAAATGGCAAATGTCTTCTTTGATAAAAAGAGAGTAACTAAGAATAGAACAGTGAGGAAGAGCATGAGGAAAAGATTAATATTAAACAAGGATGAGTGGGAGAGAGAAAGGGAGAGAGAAGGGAAAGCATATGGAAATGGTAGTAGACCCTCATTGTTACATAAAATTACATATAAGACTTTGTGAGGGGAAAGGCGGGAACAAGAGAGAGAAGTGAAGAATAGCAGATGAGGAAGAGAGGGAAGATAGGATGGGAGGGGAGGGGGGATAGTAGGGGATAATAAAGGTAGCAGAGGACAACAGTCACTAACATGACATTATGTAAAAATGTGAATGTGTAACTGATGTGATTCTGCAATTCGTATTTGGGGAAAATTGGGAGTTCATAACCCATTTGAGTCAAATGTATGAAAGATGATATATCATGAGCTTTGTAATGTTTTGAAAAACCAATAAAAATAAATAAACAAAGGTTTAAAATTGAGTGGGAAGAAATCAGCTAAAAAAGAGTTGAGATGCATTCATTTTGATAAGCAGAAAGTTTGTTTTGTGTAGTTGTAAATATCACAAATTTATTTTACCAGAAAACTGGCTTTTAAAAATGAACATATATTGAGATTAAAGGATAATCCACCTACCTTCATGAAAAATTCATATCATTTCCTATATTTTTCATATTTCATTTTTTTCGTGAATATTTTGTCATGGACCAGGTCTAGTCTTAGGCTACCTCTTCTGACAAGTTCGTACAATGTTTTGGATTGTTCTTTTCATCTTTTATTTGATAGTTTCAAGCTGATAATGTGTATTTTTCCTTATCTTTATTTGGAAATACATACCCAACTACATCTTTGCATTTTATGTTTTACTGGGGAAGAGACTCATCAAAAGCTCTTTATTATATGTATCAACAATCAAACATTTAGAGCATGCAATTATTCTTAATTTTGCATGAAAATATCTTTGTACCATTTTTCTTATAAAGATGTAGAATTATTAATACTGTCCCTACTGTAATAAGTAACTACTTACAAGAAGAATTAAACAATTGACTTTATATCAATCATGAATATGAAAATTAATAATATAAGTATTTGGCAATAAATATGCAATTGATAGAAATTAAAATCACGAGAAAGCCATTTAAAATGTCAGTGCATATGGTCCTTAAATAATAGGTTGTTCAAATGAAATTTCTCTAATTCATAAGAGTTAATATGCCATATTACAGCTTAATGTAATATAAAAACTTAAATGATAAGTATTGATAAATAAGAATGATACCTGTTTACTTATATATGTTTATTTGATTTTCACTGTAAGATGTTAATTCTGGAAGACTTGAAAATTAAGAAAGACTTGGTCTATATTATTTCTAACTGGCTAATCAAAGTACTTTTAAATATATATGTATATATATAACATATGTAATACATATGCATGAATATAGATACATATGTATAATAAATGTATTGTAATATATCTATAGGTTATTATAATTATTAAATTTTCTCAAGAAAAAAGAATGACTATAAAAAACATTCTTAAATGTAAATTTCATAGCATATTACTGTTTGTAATGACATGAGAGGAAAACTCCTATGGAGGGAAAATGAAAAAGGAAGAGAGAGAAGGGGGAAAATGAGGAAGAAAGTGAGTAAAGAAGAGGGAGAGGAGTGTTTGATTATAAGATAAAAGTGGAGGGTCTGGGTGTCTGGCTCAGTGGTAACATGCTTGGCTAGCATGTGTGAGGCACTGGGTTATATTCTCATCACAACATATAAATAAATAAAATGAGGTCGATCAACAACTGAAAAAATTAAAATAAAAGTAGAAATATTACCAAAATTCCAAGTTTTTATGAATGCTAAATAAAAAAAATTGTTGCATAGCCTTATGTAATTTCTAGACTCCCAAAAATAGTCATTTAATGATAGATTACTAGTGCGATAACTAAAAATCCATTGCTCTTTCCTCGACATTCTGTGGCATGCTAGTGCTTAAATAAATTGTATTATAACACCAAAAAAATTCTAATATTTCTACAGTAACTGACCCAGTTTAACATAAATGCAAGAAGATTCCCATGGGATATAATTGTATTTTGACGTTCATTTTTATTCAACACTGGTACATTACTATTTCTCCAGTTTATGCACATCATAATATGTATTTTTCATTCACAATTTAGCAAATTTATACGCATTTGTTTTACTTTCAATCACTTCCTGCTTCAGAACACATGTATTCCTCCACGTTTCTTGACTGCTCCTTTCATGAGACTTTTTCCAAAGACATTATTTTTGATTTCCATTATCATTTTTGAAGCAAAACTCACACACCCGTCATGATAAACCATAACCCTAATATTACCATTAGATGTAAAACTGGTGGGAATGAATGATTGTATATCGATATAAGATTTCTTGCATACTTTCAAATATCAATTCAATCCATTATTTAAAGTGGAACCAGTTATATTATTTAATCACAGTATGGTCTATTCATGCATTATCTCTATGTTGATAGACACAGGGTACACCTCTGTGTACCCCAATAATAATTTGTATATCTTCAAAATTTTGCTCCCAGAAATGGTGGAAGAAATACTCATGTCAACTGATCTACATATACATTTTATCACAGTAATATTCTGGACACAAAATGCAAAGGTCACACTTAGGATTGTCCCAAAGCCTAAATGGAAAGTGAACATGGATTGCTAAAAACATCCATGTCTTGGATGCCTAATTCTCTCAAATGTCAATCCTATTGGTGAGTACATATTTGTTTCTTCCCAAGATTATATATTCAACCTCAACCATGTTGAAAATGTCTAATCCTATCACTCACTTTATATTTTGTCTAATTTCCTAATGTCTCTATTGATATCTCTTTTCCTACATATTTTCCCCAGTTCATCATAGTGACTGATTCTTCACATGTGCTGACATTTACATTCACTCTTTATCCGAAACCCTATTGCTAAAGAACTTTTTGTCCAAATACTATACTCACTCTTTTTTCTAAACCTACCGACTATTTACCTAATCCTACGACTATCCCTTTTTGACTGGATGATCTCTTCAACAATCAATCATCCAAGGTACAAGGTCCTATACCATTGTATATTGATTTATCTGAGACATCTGTGCAGAACATACTTCAAAGCTAAGTATCCCAATGCCTTTCTGGTCTTCAAATCTTACCTAGATTTCAGTTTTCATAATTATATTTTACCTGTATATTCTTATATATATTGCAGGTTCCCAATACCATTATTCATCCAGCAGAATGATTCCTAACACAAATCGAACATGTTATTAATCCTAACTATACACTGTTCCCTCAATCCAACTTTACAGAAGAGCAGGGACAGAGTTGGTCTTACAATACAGGGTTGTAGGGGATCTTCCACCTGTTGACAACCTCAAATTTCCATGCAGATATGATCCCTGGAGAAGATGCAGGCAGCTATGAAAGGCCTGAGAGAGCAAAAGTCATCTTCCATGGCAAACAACTCGGTCAGGTTGAAAGCATGTGTCTGAATCATCCTCTCTTTTCTTAATGTAGGGAAGATTGACCAAACTAGGCCTGTGTGGAGAGCTGTTCCCAGGTGCCTATGGTTTCTATACCATTCGAACTTGTGAAAGTGTCACAGGAAGTAGGGGCATCCTCCATATTATGAGACACTAAGAAGCAAATTTTAGGACAAAGTGGTTGCAAAGGCAGTGACCACATTCAGTTTCTGAAGGAAGTGACCTCACCTCACATCCTTGTTGATGGAACTCTCCGAATTTGGGTACCAGGAAGCCAGGAATCCAGACCCAGTCCAAGCTCCAGTCACAGTGGTCTCACTTGTTTGGATTTACCAAGGACAGAGTCAGTCTTTTGTGGTACCTAGTGATGTGAGGATGGCCAAATTCCAGGAAAGTTCTGAAGACGGGCCCTTCCGGAGAAAGAAGGTAGAGGCTCACTGCTGTCTCCTGACCACTTCACAGAGTTGACCCAGGAGACCAGATCTGAGACAGGACTGGCCATTTCTGGGGAACATAGTATGGCCCTCCAGTCAGAGGACACTCTGGATAGTTTCAGACCTACTTGGGGGAAGGAGGTGACTTTGAGGGTGTTTGAGTGGGATTGTTGTTTTTTCTCATGTTCTGAGAATAGTTAGGAAAGGGGGTTTGTTTGGTTTGGAGTGAACTGTTTCTAGTTAGTCCTTTAACAAGGCGAGTGTTTCTATGTCTGTGTATCCCACTGTGTCCATGGTTGTAGACATTAGAAAAGAGAATGCCTCAATGGGTGTGTTCTGTCAAAGAGAAAACTTCCAAGCATTCATCCTGCCCATTTTATAAATGGACTGTGGCTTGCCTTATCATTGGGCAACACCTACTATTTTCTTACATTCCTGTATCCTTCCTGAATTCTGGCCACTCTCCAAAATAGGCTCATGGTTTTGTGTACAAGATATGTACCACTTCCAAGCTCTGTGACATGGCCATGTACTGGATAGCTGAAGGGAATGGCAAGCATCTCAGAAAACTCTGATATCAGTGTGACCAATAAAGTCTCAGTGGAGAAACCCTGCTTTGGGCCTTTTGATTACCTATTGTTATGTTGCCCTGAATATCAGGAATGTCTTTTCCTCAGGCTACTCCTTCCTGAAGCCTGAAGAAAACAGTTTTCACATGGAAATGAATGGGCATTGCCTTTGTGTTTTACAATAAAACCTTCACAGAGATTAGGCTCTACTTAACTTAAAAATACTTTTAAATTGTATCTAAGTGTAAAAAGTAACATGTAACTGTACATATCTTTTTGATAACAATTCCAATTATACAACACAAATGATACACATAAATCTCCAACATGTTTTTATTTTAAGCCTAGAATTACCATACAACCTTAGAACACCAGCATGATACAATGCTCTTTTGAAGCTTCTACCTTACACACTTGTATACCTGGAAGATATGAACACATTAACACCACAATTACATTGATGTTTTTGTATTAACCAAGTTTTGCTTTTTAAAGAAATAACCTGGCATAATTTTATAAAAACAGTATTGTTTAACCAGCTGTTTAATTTTTTAAGATTACTTGCTCAAAACTTACACATATAACCAACTTACACAAACCTTTTTATTATTTACTTAAACCATTTTAATTACTTAATCATATAGACTCTCTTATCGAGAAACACATTTTCCCTCTATTAAATCTATACCTAGAAACTTTTAGTTTCTCTTTTCCATCTGTGAACCTCTTTCTGTTCACATTTTGAAACAATACTTATAAATTTCTGAATTTAAGCAGATTATTTTGTAGACATCAACATTTTATTAGGGCCTGTTTGTACACCTAGAAAACTTATAGGCCTAATTCTAAAGACATCTTTATTTTTATCTGTTTACCCAATTTGAATTGAACCATTTGAATCACGTGAATCCAAGATATTTATATCAATTTTTAAATATTTTATGAGCGCTCCTCATCTGTCAATTGTCATATCACTGCATGATATATGGACATACACACATACAGACATACCAACATACAACACGTAACACAAGTGTAACACATAACACAATAGTGAAGGCCTTGTAGCTTTTTCAGGTGAAATATCCATTGCAATGTTTAAAAACTCCACAGTTGATCAAAAATAGAACTGATCAGAAAACATTAACCCATCTGCAGGATCAAGATCATGAGCTCAAAAAATAAAAAATACAGAATCTAAGAAAAAGCAAGAGTGCCAAAAAAGATGACTGGCCAGTAATTAGTAAATACCATATAATGTACTTTTTGTTTGGATCTAGTTTGAGTTCAGGTAAAAAGACACTTTTACTCCTTTTTATCTGTCTCCTGCTGAGTGCTGCAGGCTTCTTTTATTTGCATATCAACTTAAGTCCTGGCTGAGGACTTGAAAACTGTAAAGGCTGGAGTTCTGAGCAGAAACCTCATGCCTAAGGCATTTTAGCTATAAGTCATAATTTCCAGG